>NW_008704829.1:1561467-1574277 GCF_000326865.2 Helobdella robusta
AACAAAAAGTTAATTCAAACTTTAAAAGTTTAAGTAAATCATCAAGCGCTTACTTTTAAATTTACATTCCATAGTAACCACACGTTAGGTGGGTGTCACGGTTTTTGCTACAACTTAACGGGTTGAGCGTTTGGATAATTTAGTAAATATTTTTATTGCTAAGGTTGATGGTTCAATCATGGATATATATCCATGAAACTTACATCCATAATTTTAATACCGTGGAACAAAGTAATTTTTTTGTATTTTGAAAATAATTCAATAAATTTGCATTGTTAAATGGTAATTTAGTTGAAGAAATAAGTTTCAAAATAGAATTTTTTACGCCAATCATATTTTACCATTTTCTGTAATTTGGTTGCATAAAAGCATTTATTAACAAGTGAAATTGATAAAGTTTGGCTTACGACGTTTATACAAACAACAATTTTGAAGGAAATTTGTCTCAGATTAAAAGCTTTCAACTTAAATTAACTTTTCAAGAAAAATTATTAGGTGAAAAGTGAACTATAGGTCAAATAAACTTGGCGTGAATAACTTTTACCTTAACGGTGAATTTGGTTAAATTTCTGTTAAAAAGTACGATTTTATCAACTTTCTTAAATAAATTTTACAACATTAAATATTTTTTTTACAAAATTAGGTCTAACAGATCTCAAAATGTCCGAAGGAGGAGAACAAATGCCGAAAGTAGATATGTCCAAAGAATTTTCCAAGTTAAATTCCATCGATCAGCATTACATCAAGCGTTTGGAGGGTTTGAATTCCGTCAGAGCCACTGCCTCGAGGTCTTTAAAAAGTAGGAATAAGTTGACGGCCGCCCTTGTCAGCTCAGGAGTTCTTGGAATTTGTATCCTTGCATTTTTATTTTTAGTTTTTTTTTAAATAAAGAGAGGAAAGGATTGATTTCATAATGAATAATGAATGAGCAAAGTTTTTAATTTTTTACCAAATATTTATTATTACCAGTTAACTTTTAGAGTCTTCAATAGTAAAGTTGGAAATAATATATTTATCCGATAACTTTGAATTTGAAAGTTTGAAGCTATGGTGTATGTCGTGGAAGTGTTCTTATTATCAAACTTTGAATGTAAAAAAATAGTTAATTAAAATTAGTTTAGACAGTTTTTATACAGTTGAATGAAATAAAAAGAATAGCAAAACCAGTATTACAAAATTATTATAAGCTATAATAAAATATTTTATTATATTTTATTATATAATTAATAATTTTTTTATTCTTTCTAATGTTCACATGGTATATATTTTAACTCTAAGTCTTAAACCTTTGCCACATTGCAGTTTGAAGTTTTTCTTAACCATCCTACAATTGCATTATAATGTCTTGATCAAACATACAGACATCTACACTATATTCTCTGTGAAGCAAGAAACATTTCTAGATGATCTAGATACCTCCCAGACAACAAGATTAAATAAAAAAAACTGAATGAATTAATAAATGAATTGACTATAACATTTTTCATCATTGTTTAGTCATGTAGTTGTAACAATTGTCATCCACTTTTTTCACTAATCATTTTTTCTAAATTCTCCAATTTTCAGTCAAAAACAAGTTGTGTTTATTATTAGATAGCCGTGGTTTATAAAATTTGAAGCTGGAGAATTTTCATTGAGTGTAGGTTTTGGTTTTGTGCGTGTAGATTTTTTCAGCAGATTTTACAATTCAAACATCTGGCTTTTAGAAGTATCCTGAAAAATTTTCTAAGTTTCGTTTTCACCATCAAATTAAAAAAATTTCGTTTTTAGTTTCGTTAATTATTTTTCTAAAATAGACGTTTTTAGATCCAATTTTTTTGATTTGTGACGGACGCACATGACTGTTAATAAAATTTTTAGTTTTATATATTGATTTTTCAACTTAACGGAATCGTAATTTTTTCAACGAAACATTGAATTTGAATTGAATCATTGAAACAATCAAAACAAAAGAGAAATAAAAACAAATGGACCAGCCGGTACTCACTTACACGTGTGACATCTGTGGGCAAGAAAATATTTCATCCGGCGACATGCCAGTGCACATTTCAATCAACCATCTAGATGACGTGCAATGCGTTTTTTGCAGCCACGTGTGCAAAACTGTGGAGCAGCTGCAATGGCATATTGACCGAGTTCATCCGGATAATAATTACGATGGGAAAGTCGGCAACTGTTGTTACGGTGGGGAAGCTTTCAGTGATGGTCTAGATTTTGGGGTGGAAGAATTTTGTACTCCTAGAGAGAGTCGTGGAGGAAAGAGAAATATTTCAAATAGCAGTAATGATACAAATCACTTTGATAAACAGAAAGGTTTATTTTATCTGGTTATCTATTGTTTTGGAACATTTGCTGAATAAATTGAAGACCAAAAGTCTGAATAGAAGACTTGTAGTGGTCCAAATCAAAAAACATAAATTAAAATAAAAAAAATCAAATAAATTATCAAGTGATTCTAAAAAATTAATTAAATTATATATTAAAAAATTGTTTTATATCAGTTGTAATGGTATACAGTACATGTTATGTGTATATTTAATTATTCATTAATACTAATTAGACAGAATTCAACTTTTCTCGTTGTTAGTGCCATTATTTTAATTTATTAAATCTCATATATTGTAAAATTGTTGTTTGAATTTGAATTTATTCACTTTGTACTAATACTTGTACATTTTAATGTAATTTTGACCAGCAAAGCAGCAGAGATCTGATGAATCTAAAAAGAAAAATGATGTTGAGCAGCAACTGCAAGATTACCAATTAAATAAACATTTGAATTTCCTGCAACAACAAAACAACAACACTCCACTGTTGAAAATCAACTGCCCCATATGTGGCTACGAACCGAGGAATGATGAAGACGAACTCTCATTACAGGTCCACGTCAACAATCATTTTGATTCATCGACCCACATGATCAATGATGACGAAGATGATGCAGTGCAACAATCACAACAACATCTGCCCCAACAGCATAATCGGCCACGAAAACAACAACATCATCGACAACACCAACTTCATTGGGGGGTCCAACTGCCTAACTTCCTAACATCAGCCAGCAGTGTAAATAATGAAAGTATTCCTGAAAAGTTTAAAGATGATCTCAAGAGTTGCACTCCAAGTTAGTTTAATGTTCAAATTAGATTGATGTTCAAAGTTAGCTATTTCTGAAAAGATTAGTTTAACATTCACCTTTGATTTTTGTAATTTTACAAAAATTAGTTTTAATTTAGCTTTCAAATTTTTAAATTTTTTTCAGATGTGATCAGCAAAATATTACAAGTCCTTGGTTTATCATGGTCGTCGACATCCTCATCATCAGCAGCTGCAGCAAAATCACCATCATCATCATTTTCCTCATTAAAACTCTGTGCCGATCTTTCTCATTTCTCAACACAGCAAATGCCTGACCAAGGTCCTAATACCAAAAATAATAACGAATTCATAATTATGATTATTATAATTATTATCATTATAATCATTATCAGGATATGGTTGTGGTTACAGGAATTTACAGATGATCCTATCGTGCCTGGCGAACAACCAGCACTTTCAGCAAGTAATCTTCCAAGGTTCACTTCACATTTCTTTCCGTATCATGCTTCTTAATATTTGTATCCTTGTTTATATCATTATTATTATCTCATAAATTATATTGTGATTGTCATTTGTGATGCTAGAAGGTACTGTAAATACTAGCAAGATATGACAGCACAGACTTTAAAATTATCATGCGACTTGTTTATTCAACCGCTGTCACACACACACGAACATATATATTATAATAAAATCAACACATATGAGGAAACACACGCATACACTCGTAAATCTCTCTCTCTCACTCTCTCTCTCCCTCACACACACACACATACAAACACACACACATACACGACACGTACAAACACACACACGCAAAAAGGAACACCAATCATCCCATCAATCCATCGGTTGCAAATGTTACTTGAGACCAGTTGGCGAGAAGGTTTCGACAAAGAAGGTGGCCGGCAGCTGAGTAATTCGGTCCTGAGCACGAGGAAATGGATCGGAGCCACTGATATTGTTGCTCTATTGTCCTTTCTTAAGATTAGGTAGGTATTTTGTGTATTTGTGCCCGTCTGCATTGGCGCATTCCACAAAATTTATCGATTCAAAAAATTAATTCTAATTCCTATAAAAAAGTAATTTAAAAATTCAATCTTTCATCCTCCATTCTCTCATTCATTCACTCTTTCATTCATCCATACATTCGCATAGGTGTCAGTTATACGATTTCTCCAGACCTGTCCCCCCACCATCATCGATCAAGCATCCAGACTTGATCAAACTAGTTTACGATTACTACTACAACAGCACTAATAATAGAAATAAGAATGATCTGAATGATGGCTGTTGTAATATGAAACCACCGTTATACATCCAGCACCAGGGTCATCATCGCTTATTAATACTACTATTCATGTTGTTTTATTATTATCTTCCTACACCGAAATCATCACGGATTTTACATTGAATTTAACGATAGGACAATAATAATATATTATTATCATTGTTATAATAAATTACTAATATATAATAATAATAATAATTACCTTCATTCATAATTTCAGGACATAGCAGGCTTGTGATTGGCTGCATCAAAAAAGTCGACTGCAGCAACAAAGGCAACAAAAAAATCGACGGCTTCTTCCAAAACGGCGTAAACGCAGCCACTACTACAACTGCTGCAGCTACTGCTGCAGCTACTTCTAATACCGCAGCAACTAGCAAAAATAGTAGCAGCGGTAGTAGCAATTTCAAATGCGAAGATTACAACTTACTAATATTAGACCCAGGCTTGCCCAAGTATAAATTAGATCAAGTATTTAAAGTAATGAGGCGAGAGGGAGGTGGTTCAAATGCAAGCGACGCCGAAAAGTGTTTAAAATTATTTATCAAGGGACCTGAATCTTTCAGTGATCGGCAGTACCAGGTCGCCAGGGTCATGGGTCTGTTTGAAAGTGAAGAGATGTGGATGGTTAGTGAGGGGTGGGAAAACATGACGATGATGATGGTTGTAATGGTAATGATGGTGGAGGAGAAATTACGGCGATGTATACAGTTACATTGATTGAATATTTTGACGTGGTTTTTGATAATTGTGATGATCAAATGATAAGAGGATGATGATGGTTAAAATTTCAATGACAGTCTTAATCAATCAATCAATCTTCGTTTTGCGTCCAGAGACCCGGTTCCCCGAGGTAGGACGCTCTTAAATCACAGTCGTAACAATAATTATAATAATTATAACATTAACAATAGTAAATAATAACACTAATATTTTTCAGGCCAGCAAAAAGCTTACATCAATAAAGATGTCTTGAAATGTATTGTAATGTAGCCTTCCAGAAGTTAACATCATTCTTGAATTCCAAGGAAAAATTCTGTATCTCTCTCTCTCTCTATATATATATATATATATGTCTGATTTTCACCAATAATTATATATATATATATATTGGATTAAGACTGTCAATAATAGAATAAACATATATATATACACACAATATATATATATATATATAGACACATCAATCCATTATAATTGTTTCATTTTCTCATCATTTATAACATAAGTTATCTTCTTGTTTACTGCTACAATCGCTTCATCAGTATTAATTTATTACCATCAATGCACTTTATGAATGTCATTGTCTTTCTCTCTCTCTCTCTCTACCCCTTTCTCACACATATATGTATGTTTGTGTATGTGTGTTAGCACCATTTGACACATGTTTAAAATAAATTATAATGTAAATATTGTTGGTTTTATGTCTACGAAAGATGAATAGGTCACCTCTTTAAACTTTCATTGAAATATGCATTGTAAAACAGCGTTTTTCGTTCGTTTATTTACATGGCAATAAGTTATTTGCTACAAATCTTATATATGCAGTTCAAAGGATGATTAAATATTAATGATAATAATATTGATGGTGAGCAATATGAGAAGCCTTTGTTGGTGAGAGCTGGTTTGTTGACTGGTTGGTTGAAGAAGTGGCCATGATGAGGGTAGACGAAGGTGATGGCGATGATCAGCAGATGGGCGAAGACGAATGAGTTTGTAATCTGATAAGGGGGTTGGCATGTGTCGAGTATTTTATATCTGGTGACAGTACGTATAAAACAATCAATGGGACGACGGAAGAACTGTTTGAGACACCGAGTGGAAAGAGGGCTTATAATCAAAAGATACAAAAGATTTACAACCGGTCGTAAATCGAAGAAAGATATGTAAGAGCAACAAAAAATTTAAATAAGAAGGGATTATGCACATCTGGGGCACGCCGCACATCTCTAGTAAAAAAAATGGCAAAATGACGTCACGAACAGGCAGCAGGCGTGTTGTAGATGATGACGTAAGTGCAGACCTCATCCTCTTCCAGTGAAACCACCGCGTCTGTCACGTGACATTGGAATTTTATCTGGAGGTAGTAGTGATTGTGATAAGACTATGATGATGTAAGTGTAAGTAATGAGACATGAATGTTAATCATCGTTGCCATCATCATTATATTACTCACAATGGCTTTCCTCTGCCTTCTATTTGGACATCCCTGGTTATCGCCGCCCCCCACCATCATCACGTACTCATCATCGTCACCACCACCATCTCTTTTCACCCATTTCATGACGTCATCATCATCATCACCGCCATGTTTTATTCTCTCCTTCATTATTTTACCCTTATATGTCAACCAGCTTGCATAGCGACCTGAATGAATGAATGAATGAATAACAAAAATTGATGTGGAATCAATCAATCATACAAAATCAATCCAAATTACTATGCACAGAGGAGAAAACAACACCTACCTATATAAACAGTACCAGCGCCTTTGATACTCCTCTGCTGAATAGGGCCAAAGACGCAAATACTATAAACGTACGACATCTTCCTTATTTGAGGGCATTCATCTTTTTTCAATTTGTAAAACTCCCCATTCGATCCGTACAACTGAATTGGGGAGAATATGAAACTAGTCAGAATTGTAATTTTAAAAAACTGACTAATCAGGCATGCGTGGAACAAGTAAAGGAGGAACTACAGATTGGACGTATATGAGACTAGTGAAAATCAAAAAATTAGGAAATGTCCACAAAGGAGGTCACGCTTTGAGGTGAGTTGAGGTAGTTGAAAAATTTGTGACAAGGCGACAAGGGAATGAAATCTTGTGCGAGATCCCATCTCGCCTAGCACATTTTCACTTTTTTTAAACATTTTCATCGAAAAAACCGTTATTAAATTAATTAAACTGAATATTGAATAAATAAGTTCAGAAACATAAGTCCTTCATGTAGGTGTTTAATTAGTTAGATTGACTGCTGAGTTGGATGACGTAGTTGATTTGAATTCTCAATCATTATACGTGAAACTGTTAACTTGCGTCAAACGTTTTAAATGGGAACTTTAAATGGAGGAGTTTGAAAATTTGAGACAATCTGAAGATGAAGAAGCATCAAATTAGTGAAATTTATAAATTAAGGATACGTGAATCGGGTAGAGAAATGACATTATAAACATTTTAAATTAGGAGAGCTTGAAATTACTGAATTTTTGTGAGGTTTGTGGAAGTTTTAAACCAAACAACGTAGGACATATGAGTGAATGCTACAAAGGAAAGTTATCAAGTACAGAAAAAAGAAAATAATTGAAAAAACCTATTTTCATTTATGTCTATGAAATGAAACTAAAGAAAAATTGAGTTTGGAAGAGACGTAATTAGTGAGAATTATAAATTAAGAAAGTATGAAATTAGTAAAACTTCTAAATTATGGAGATAAGAAATTATGGAAAATAAAATAAAATAAAAACATGAAATAAATAAATAAATATGACATAAATAGATAAATATAAATGAAATTGTGATAAAATTATAGAAAAAAATTAAAGAACAATAACAGACAGACATTGTCATTCAAAATATGCCTATGCCCATTTTTAACTTCATTCATCCATTTCTCTTTAATTCTCCTTCCCTCCATCATTATTTCTCGGTATTCATCCACGCGTTTTTTCAGTCCATCACACGTGTTTGAGCATGGTACTGATGACAATGATTTACTGATAAATTCATCAGAGCCGTCACAGCAGTCACAAACTCCATCATTAACTCTACTTGAATAAACCCATAACAACTTATCATCATCATCATTATTATTATTATTGTTATTATTATTGTTGTTGCTGTTTCTTTTCAAATAACCATAGTTAAAGACTGGTTGATGAGAGCAATAGAACCTGCAATGAATTAAATAAATCAAAAAATCAATAAATCAAGGACTGATTGAATGATGAAAGAATGAAAAAAAATAAAACACATACGAGCCAACAAATAAATAAACAAACATAATAAAAATGAATCAATAAAAAGAAGTCTCCACCTACCTAGTATTGGAGCAAGCTGATGTCAACAATTCATCTGTGCCATCTTCACAATCGCAGTACTCATCGTTCAGCAGGTCCGTGCTTATCAATTCCTAGATTTGAAATTTTTAAAAATAAAAATATATTATTGATATCTATCATTATTATTATTTTGAAAACATTTCAACTAGTCAAAATAATTTTTAAAAATTTTGAAAATAAAATTTGAAAACAGTGAACTTATATCAACACTTTAGATTGAATGCACGTGAACAATTCCCTGCTGGCATTGACAATGTAATATTTTAAGAGAAGTCTGTAGACATCAAACTCTATGCTCATGTTATCTTGGCTCTTTGTAGGATCTTTTAACAATGATTTATAATTTTTGAGCAGAGTTTTTTCAATAGATTTCCAGTCCGTGTTAAAGTTGTTTTGTTGGTTAAAAATGAATTCTGATTTGGAATCTTTTTGATTAATAACCTGATTTTTATTATTGTTATTAATATCACTTTTATTATTCAAAATATTTTTTCTAAGTTTTTCACTTCTTTTATGATTGGCATAGGAAATATTATTTAAGAACATTTTATCGTCAAATTTATTTTCATTCTTTGAAGGGTAATTGATTTTATTATTTTTCTTATTAATATTGTTGTTATTGTTAAGGCTGTTGTAATTTGAATTCTTCTCAAGTTGAAATGCTACAGTCGAGTCTTCATCAAGATTCTCCCCATCAATATAATAATCGCTTAATTTTTTGTTCATAACTGCAAAGAAATGGAAATCAGATTAATATTTAATGTCATTTTATTTTACATATTTTAAAATTTAAAAATTAACTTACAAAGTAACATAAATTATTTTTCTTAAAATTATAGATCCACAGAACAAGGCTGAACATATGAAATTTACTTGATTTAAAACAAAATTAATTTCACTAACAAAATTAAAATTTTAAAGTTTTAAAATTTAAAATTAAATAAAACTGACTGACTTTTGAGCTGTTCCACATTGAGGATCCTGTAGATCATGTACTGAACTGAAGCAAACAGGAATATAATCAGGATTATGGCTGTCAGGACATTTTTTTTAGAAACAACACTGAAAATCTTCGGAACCATTTTACAAAACTTTACATTGGCGCCTCATGCAAACAAAATTTGAGACGATAAGTTAACGTGGGAGTAGGTTAAAGCGTAAATATGTCTAAAAGTGAATTATTTTTAAAACTGTTAATTACATGGAAGGCCTATTTACCAAAATACAACCTATTCATATGGATTGAAGTAAGAATATGCAAAAAACCTCAATTTTTTCAACTTTTAATTATTTTCGGTAATGTCGATTTTTTTAAATTTATACCAAATGAAAATAATTAATTACCACATTGAATAACAATTTTTAAAAAATTAAAATTTTAACACATCGATATAATGGTTGTGGCATAAAAATTATTACCTGTCTAATAATTTTTTCTAGTTCTCTGGAATAAACAGAACATAATTTGGAGCGTTTTTTTGTTATGAGTACGAATCTCTTACTTTGCCGGCAATCAAACGTCTTACTATCGTAATTTATTGTGTATCTTTTAACAAATTTTTTAATTAAATGTCAATAAATTGACGACAAAAAGCAACTAAGACGATAATCGCTAAATAACCGGTTAAAAATTGATTGTTCACTTTAACTTAAATTCACTTTTCTACTTGAAAGTGAGCAAAGACCGTTATATTTATTCTAGTTATATGTATCAAACAGTATCTTATTGATCAAAGTAGTATCATAAAATGAATAAAAATATTTTTTTCAAAAATTTAAAAAATTCTCAATTTGATTTCATTGCGATATCGATGATGATGATTGTGACCTGACAAATTAAAAAACGTCACATAAAATTTAATAAAAAGGATGGGTAGTTCGTTGCGAAATTGTTGGAGGAAATGACGTCATGTTAACAGTGGTTATTCTACTGCATGGTAGTTAATCAGCCAGTACAAAGGTTATATTCAATTCCTATCAAATAAATTTGACCAAATATCATTCGCAGGTAGAACTAAATAAAGAAAAGATAGATAGATAGATAGATACGTATTTATAATACATTTATAATGTTGTATTTACAAATTCAAAATGTACAATTGTGCTATGGTGTAGTCTCAAATTATTTTGAATTTTCTTAGAAAAATTGAAACTTTTTACTAAATACTAGTTAATTTTATCAACAATTTTTAAAAAATTTTCAATTTGTTTTCATCGCGATATCGATAATGATTTTTGTGACCTGACTGATTAAAAAGCATCAAAGAAAATTTTTAAAATATGTTAGAGAATTTGTTATATTGGGATATTCTTATATGAAGCGAGCAAAATTTTATTATAAAGCGCTTATAAATCTATGAATATTGGCTTAGCTTGGCTTGGCTCGGCTTGGAATTGGACGTTAAGCAAGGTGTGGTCTCAAACTATTTTGAATTCTCCCCGAAAAATTTGAACTGCGTGCGTATATATTTAGCACTGATTACTGTTACCTTTATAATGAATTTATATTATATATATATATATATATATATGTATATACATATATATATATATATATATATATATATATATATATATATATATATATATATATATATATATATATATATATATATATATATATATATACCAAAGTTAATTTTTACAACGTCAAAGTTAATCTTGACAAAGTCAATATTTCCCTATATATATAAATATATATATATATATATATATATATATAAAGTGACTAAAATCCATGTATACAAATAATTAATAAGATTATAAATCTAATCATATTGGCTCAGATTGGATTGGCTCGGCTTGGAATTTATCTGCCCGGCTCGGCTTGGAATTTATCTGCTTGGCTCGGCTTGAGCGTCAGGCCGAGTGAAGCCGTATATAAATATTTAAATTATACAAGTGATGTTAAGCAAGGTGTGGTCCCAAACTATCTTGAATTCTCGCCAAAAAATTTGAACTGTGTGCGTATAGCACTGATTACTGTTGCTTTTATAATGAATTTATATGTAATATAAATAAATATATATTTATCTATATATATATATATATATATATATATTTATCTATATATATATATATATATATATATATATATAAATTAACTAAAATCCATGTATACAAATAATTAACAAAATTATATGCTTATATAAAAAGCAATATAGCAGATTTAACCAGCCAATCAGAAAGTTTCGAAGGCGTTCGTTCGATGACTTCAATTTAATACGGTTACCATTGTGGTTAAGACTGTATAATAGTGGAGTACATACATGAAATAAGTTTTTTATTGATGTGAATGATTGAAATGATGAAAATGTATGGTTAAAACGAGTATAAATAGGAGCTGAAAAAGCGTTGAAATCAGATCAGGCATTTCTGCCTCGCTCGAGTCGGAGTGCCTGATCTCATTTTTTTATATTTATATTTTTTTAATTTATTTATTTTTATTTAATTTTATTTATATAGAGTTATATAGAATTATATAGAGTTATATAGAGTTATATAGAGTTATATAGAGTTATATAGAGTTATATAGAGTTATATAGAGTTATATAGAGTTATATAGAGTTATATAGAGTTATATAGAGTTATAATAGAGTTATATAGAGTTATATAGAGTTATATAGAGTTATATAGAGTTTGCATGTCTGTGGTTTGTGTGTTTGTAGGTTGTATTTTTTTATATTTTAGGTGGGTTCTTTAGCGGTTGCTCATACATACATACATACATCATGTTTGTTTGTGTGGTAGTATTTTATGTTCTTTTTTACTCCTTTTTTCTCTTTCTTCATGAGTTTTGAGTTAAGTTAATGAAACGTAGGTAGGTGAGATTGAGATTAATTTATTATATAGGTAGGCTAGGGCATAAGGTAATTTAGTTACATAGGTAGGTTAGGGACTTCTATTCTTTTACTCTACTTGGTGGTGTGTTTTTTGTTTTTTTTTTTTTGTTTTGTTTCACACCATACATATAACAGGTACGCGATGGTTCCTGGTTTTAGTGGGATTATTATTGATTGAATGTGGTAGTATGCTTGGTTATATAGAGTTATATAGAGTTATATAGAGTTATATAGAGTTATATAGAGTTATATAGAGTTATATAGAGTTATATAGAGTTATATAGAGTTATATAGAGTTATATAGAGTTATATAGAGTTATATAGAGTTATATAGAGTTATATAGAGTTATATAGAGTTATATAGAGTTATATAGAGTTATATAGAGTTATATAGAGTTATATAGAGTTATATAGAGTTATATAGAGTTATATAGAGTTATATAGAGTTATATAGAGTTATATAGAGTTATATAGAGTTATATAGAGTTATATAGAGTTATATAGAGTTATATAGAG
>NW_008704829.1:1574327-1576746 GCF_000326865.2 Helobdella robusta
TCTCTATTTTCATTCAAATTAATTAAATAAATAAGATTTTTCCATTCATTTAGGTTCATTCAGGTTCATTCATTCAGGTTGAAGCTTCCAGAGGAGTTCATCGTGGAAGATCAGAATGGTTGTGATGTCACGCTACGTTCGTTCACTCAGTTGCAAAGAATGCACGCCTGGCTGGAGTAAGTTTTACGGTTTCTTTGCTGTTCCTTTTTTGCCAGTTGGCTTTTCACCGTGGCTCGTTTCTCTCTTTTCATTTAAATTAATTAAATAAATAAGATTTTTTTATTTTATTCATTTCATTCAGGTTGAAGCTTCCAGAGGAGTTCATCATGGAAGATGTCAGGCTACGTTCATTCATTCAGTGGCAAAGAATACACGCCTGGCTGGGATACGTTTCATTCTTTTTTCTCTGTAATTTAACGTTAAGTAGGAATGCTTACACGCACACACACGCACACACAATTACATTAAGTAGCTATATAGGTAGGTTAGATAGGCTAATTTTGATAGGAAGCATCCAACACTAATGTAGTTGAATAGGTAGGCGCGTAAGTTTATCTCTTCTATTTTTTCTTGCACCAACATTACACGCATCAGCGTATTACACACACACAAATACATACATAAACACATATGTTAGTATTTGAGCGTAATTTTATTTTCATTACACGTTCTAATTTATTATTACTAAGGTTGAGAGTAATTTAATTTCATAGGTAGTTAAGGGCAATAATGTAATTCTAGGAACAATCTTGTAATGTAAACTAAAACGCTGTAAGTGTATCGATAGGTAGGCTAATATAAGTTTTACATTATTATTATTATGTTGGAGCCCAAGGCATTACGTAGGTGGTGGGGTGGGCGCCGATTGGCTAAATGAATTGGGCTCTTGAGTTTTGTAATTTTAGGTAAGCTAGGACCGTAATGTAATGAATAGGTAAGTTAAGGCTACGTTGTAACACATACTCATTAATAGATTTAGGGTTTAAGTTTTATATTATTATTACTAAGTTGGAGCCCAAGGCATTACGTAGGTGGTGGGGTGGGTGCCGATTGGCTAAATGAATTGGGCTCTTGAGTTTTGTAATTTTAGGTAAGCTAGGGCTTAATTGTAATGAATAGGTAAGTTGAGGGTACGATAGCCGATTGACTCTGGATTTCAAAGTCTCTTGTCAGAGGTAAGCCTTGGTGGCCAGTGGTGAACCGGCAATGGTTTACTATCCGGACGGCAATGGTTTACTATCTGCACGATAATGATTTACCATGCGGCACGGCCATAGTCTACTACCCGCACGGCTTCCGGACGGCAAATGGTTTACTATCCGCACGGCAATAGTCTACTATCCGCACGGCAATGGTTTACTATCCGGTGCCCTGGCTGTCGGTGAACCTCTGTGCAAGGAGGGAGAATGAAGGGGGACTTTCGACTATCGTACCATTAATAATTTAATATAGATTAGTTAAGGTAATTGAATAGGTAGATAGGATTATTTTTATTAAGCAATTTGAGATGCAGGCACCGCTAAGCTTTCTGATGAGAATCTTCTCTTTATCTTTTTCTATCCCACGGGCTGTGTTTCAACAACAATCTCGAGGAGGACTGGCACCAGTTTTGGACGAAAACGTAGGAACCAGACCGCATTCAACATTCTGCTTTTGTCGATTGGACGACGGTAAGTTTTTTACATTTTACTCTCTTTATTATTTTAAAGTATTATTTATTTGCCATTATTTTCATCTTACAATTTTTTGTTTCTAAGATTCTAGCATTAATTTACTACTACGCTGATAAAAAATTTTGTCTACAGAATGATGAGAGGTGGGCAGTGGTGGGCGTCAGCACGTTTCAGATGGTGGTCTCATGATGATTTACGTGTGATGATGGTGGTGTAAAAAGAATCAGCTTGTTGGCTGTTCGACTGACACTCTGAAGTTCGGATGACATCTTGTGTGCCGACCAGATGGTGCAATGAATTACTGTAACGACGATTTTTGAAGTAAGGTTTAGTTTTGTTTTTTTATTTCTCTCATTCATTCATTCAATCGTTCGTTTTATCATTTAATATTTAAAATTATTCTTCCATTAATTTATCCGTTAATTCATTCTATCCATTTATTCGTTTCTTTGTTCCTTGATTTACTACTACGCCAATAAAAAAAACTTGTCTATAGAATGATGAGAGGTGGGCTGTGGTGGGCATCAGACCGTTTCAGATGGTGGTCTCATGATGATCGTTCCAATGACAATTCTAGGAAAACAACAACGACGATTTTTGAAGTATAATTTAGTTTTTTTTTTACTTTTCTCATTCATTCATTCATTCATTCATTCATTTTATCACTCTTTCAAATTATTCCTTCATTAATTGATTCATTGATTCATTCATTCTATTCATTCATTAAATCATTGATTGATTAATTA
>NW_008704829.1:1579792-1592531 GCF_000326865.2 Helobdella robusta
CTCTTCAACTTTGTAATTTCTTTACCGGACTTAATTTAATTCGTAGGTAAGTTAGGGATTGAGATGAGTTGAACAATCGTTGGTAGGCTAGGGCTGCTTAACATTAGTTAATAAGTTTCAAGTAAAATAAAAACGTTAAAATATGTAAAAAGTAATACCTAAAACATGTAAAATATCTAAAACCTAGAAATACAAATTTGTAGGTAGGTGGGTGAGTTGAGTTAATCATTATAGGTAAGCTAGGGCCCTGAGAGTAATTTAATCGTAGGTAGGTGACTGACTATTATTCTTGCGACACTTTTTACTAGTTTTTTGTGATGTGTTTGTTTTTGCTTCACACCACACACACACACACACACACACACACACACACACACACACACACACACAAGACAAACTAAATTTTATTCTCGTCGTCGCCTCGAATTTTATCTTTTTGAACAATTTTTCTAATGATGTTTATTTATTTCTAAGGTTTGTGGAATGTGGTAGTATGCTTGGTTATATAGAGTTATATAGAGTTTGTATGTTTGTCTGTGGTTTGTGTGTTTGTATGTGGTATTTTTTTATTTTAGGTGGGTTCTTTAGCGGTTGCTTATACATACATTACATACATCATGTTTGTTTGTGTGGTAATATTTTATGTTCTGTTTTACTCCTTTTTCTTTTTCTTTATGAGTCTTAGTTAAGTTAGTAAAACATAGGTAGGTGAGCTTAATTTATTATATAGGTAGTGCATAAGGTAATTTAATTACATAGGTAGGTTAGGGACTTCTCTTCTTTTACTCTATTTTGTGGTGTGTTTTTCGTTTTGTGTTTTGTTTTGTTTCACACCCTACATTACATTCAGCAGGTACGCGGTGGTTCCTGGTTTTTGGTAGATTTTTATTTATTGATTGTTGAATATATTTTTATTCTTACAGGTCTTACTCTCTACGTTTTAGTCCTTCTTTCTCTTTTACCATTTTTATTTTTATTTATTTAAGATGCGTCATTTAGCACACCTACTCAAACACACACAATACATTAGGTAACTATTATTAGGTAAGTTAGATAGGCATAATTTTAATTTTAGGTAGGATAGATAGGAAGCATCCAACACTAATGTAGTTGAATAGGTAGGCGCGTAAGTTTATCGCTTCTATTTTTTCTTGCACCCACATTACACGCATCAGCGTATTACACACACACAAATACATACATAGACACATGTATTAGTTTCTAAGCGTAATTTATTTTCATTACACATTCTAATTTAATATTACTAAGGTTAAGAGTAATTTAATTTTATAGGTAGTTAAGGGCAATAATGTAATTCTAGGAACAATCTTGTAATGTAAATTAAAACGCTGTAGGTAGTGTATTGATAAGTAGGTTAATTATTAAGTTAAAATTATTATTATTAGGTTGGAGCCCAAGGCATTTTGTAGGTGGTGGGGCCGATTGGCGAATGAATTGGGCTCTTGAGTTTTGTAATTTTAGGTAAGCTAGGGCTGTAATGTAATGAATAGGTAAGTTAAGGCTACGTTGTACACACATACTCATTAATAGATTTAGGGTTTAAGTTTTACATTTTTTTTACTAAGTTGGAGCCCAAGGCATTATGTAGGTGGTGGGGTGGGGCCGATAGGCAAATGAATTGGGCTCTTGAGTTTTACAATTTTAGGTAAGCTAGGCTTATTTGTATTGAATAGGTAAGTTGAGGCTTAGACGTTATTAGCTAAGGCACCTGAATAGGTAGATAGGATTATTTATATAACTAATTTGAGACGCGTGCACTTATTATTAACCCCCTCATGAACGGTTGCCTTGACGTGGCGAGGGGGCTTCTCACTAAATGCCGTTCACTTTTTAAATTCTTTTGTTTAGAAAGATCTATAATAATTTAGGACGTGAGTTTATCGCTTCTATTTTTTCTTGCACCCACATTAGACGCATCAGCATATTACACGCACACACAAATACATACATAAACACATGTATTAGTTTCTGAGCGTAATTTTATTTTCATTACACATTCTAATTTATTATTACTAAGGTTGAGAGTAATTTAATTTCATAGGTAGTTAAGGGCAATAATGTAATTCTAGGAACAATCTTGTGATGTAAATTTTTCATCTAATTTCTATTTTCTTTATCATTAATCAAATAATATTTTCAATAATAATAATTATAAATATACTGTTGAAAATATCACTGATAGTGCGAATAAATTGTTAGAAGTGCTAAAAAATTGTTTTCTTTGTTGTTTCTTTGTCTTTTTGGTTTAAATAATTGAAGGAAATTTTTGAAATAAATAAATAAAATGATTGCACATAACTTAGTTCTATAATTATTTAAGACTTACGCCTTAAATTATTATAGAACTTAAGATTTACGTCCTGAATTATTATACACATACACACGTAAGTTAAAAACATACATACGTACATTTATAAAAAAAATTGACGTTTTCGAAATTTTAAATGCAAATAAAAGCAACTGTTGTGTTTTTCTTTCAGGTCGAAGCTTCCAAAGGAGTTCAGGCTACGTTCATTCATTCAGTGTCAAAGAATTGGGCGCCGATTGGCTAAATGAATTGGGCTCTTGAGTTTTGTAATTTTAGGTCAGCTAGGGCTTAATTGTTATGAATAGATAAGTTGAGGGTACGATAGTCGATAGACTCTGAATGAAAGGGGACTTTTTCTACTATCGTACCATTAACAATTTTATATAGATTAGTTAAGGTAATTGAATAGGTAGATAGGATTATTTTTATTAAGCAATTTGAGATGCAAAGTGTAGGGCATTGTTTTTCTACTGTTTCCATGCTAAATTTTATAAAGTTACTTTTTTCAAACAATATAGAAGTGAAAATGTTCAAATGCGTAATACATTGCATGAAAAAAGTCATTTTAAATATAAAAAGCGATTCTGTAATTTAAAATAGGAACAATTTTGCGATACATTACATTAATAATATTTGAATATTTGTTGGGACATCTCCGATCCTTGTTACAGAAACAAAATTCCTTTTCCAATAAAGCATAACGAGCTCAATTTAAGTAATTGCATTAGTTTGAATAGCAGTAGTGGTAGTAGCAGCAGTAGCAGCAGCAAGAGCAGCCGCAGTAGTAGTAGTTGTAGTTATCATATTAGTGGCAGCCGCAGTTGTAGTAGTTGGAAAAATAGAAAAAGAATCATTTGTTTTAATTAAATAAATAAAATAGCGAAACAGAATTTAAAATAGGAACAATTTTGCGATACATTACATTAAAAATATTTGAATATTTGTTGGGACATCTCTGATTCTTGTGCTACCTGAGAGGTAGCTAGCTGATAGCTATCGCAATTGGTCGGCGTTTTCAAAAATTGAAAGAACCGGGCAACGTGCAATGGACAAGAAGCGTTAGTTTTTTATCTAAAAAGAAGATTTGTACAAGATATTTTACTCGAAATCAAGAAGGTTTTTTTTAATTTATTGTTTTCATACGTTTTATTTAGTAAATTGGCCATTTTGATAGCGAAAACTAGCGATGTGTTTGCCGACTTAAATTTTCATTTCATGCTTTTCAATTTCTGACTACTACTTGCTTGAGCACTAAAATAAAATTATTCAGTTCCGAAAGGTTGAAAGCAGTTTATTAACTTATGTTCTTTAGATAATAGTTGAAATTATTTATAAAATGTTCATGTAGTTAACAAAGTTGAAATTTTTTTTATGAAATGCTTATGTAATTTACTGAATTGAGGCTTGAGAGTTGTTCAATGTGAATCTTTTTTTTATAAAAGTTTATTTAATTTGTTAAGTTGAGAGGTTATTAAGTAGAACATGTTCATTAAAAGACATTTTTTTTATAAAATATTTATGTAATTAACTGAGTTGAAAGCAGTTTATTAACTTATCTTATATATTCAGGAGATGAACAAGTTTGTATGTGGATCAATTTGAAAATCATTCTCAATAAAGGGATAGGTGCCTTTAATATATAGTACAGTAGCATTTAAATAATTTGTATAGTTTCAATAGCATTATCTTATCATTAATGTAGTGAGTTGGCGTTAATAACTTTGTAAAGGTAGTGTTTTAGTCTCTTAGTTTGTTTGTAATGCTTTTTCTATAATTAAATTCTCAAGTTAAGAAGCGTAATCATTATGTTGGGAAATTGGAGTTAATAACTTTGTAAAAGCAGTGTTTAGTGAAAACCTTTCATTTGTTTGATCGAATCTTTTAAATTTAAACTGAAAACTTATATTTTATAATAAATTTGTAAGTCGATAATGTTTGATGACACAAAAGCAAACTTGATGTATAGCGTGTTTTTGAGAATATTTAATAATTTGTAAATCGATAAAGTTTTAGCGTCAGATATGACACGAAAACTAAACTTGTGATTGAGTGTGTTTTTGAGAATATTTATTTCATAAAAATGAAAAAAATACAATTGCACTGAACCGAAATTGGAGTAAAACTTTTACTCTAAATACGGTTCATTGCGTTAGTTAACTTCCAATTTAACTTTTCGATTTTCCTAACGGCTGATCGTAAATCATTTTCAAGTTTCTATAGTTCAAAACCAAGATTTTTGTTTATTTTATGCATGATAAAACATAAAATCTATCATGTATATAGAGGCAAAACGTCTTACTTTAGGGAACCGGGTCTCTGGACGCAAAACGAAGATTGATTGATATATAGAGGCAATATATATATATATATATATATATATATATATATAGCATAGAGGCAAAACATGTGTATATATATATATATTTGTATATGTATATATATATACATATATACATAATTACCTTATTTCAATATTGTACGGTATATTTTGCTGATCATGTTTAGATGGCCATTGACTATAATTTCAATTTCTAAATCTATTATGGCCATCCTGTTTTCATCGTGTTATGTTCTTCTGAGGGAAACAAATAGAATTTCGATTCATCCGAGAATTAGACCAAAATAGTGAAAGAACATTAACTTTTCTCCACAATCGGACATATTTCAAACAATTTCACGCCAAATTGTTGATATTTGAATTACATTTGCTCAAAAAGTACAAATATATTTGATGGAATTTACTAATTCTAACATTGCAAAGATACATCACACGTAGGACACAAACCAACAGCTTAAAAACATTCTATTGTGTACTGCCTTTTTGAGCAAGCAGTGGGCGGCTTTTTAAATTAGAAAAAATCAATAAAAATAGTAAAACGAAAATAAATAAATGAAAAAAATAAATAAATAAAATCATGATTGTTAGCAAAAAAAACTAAAAAAAGACAGACTGCAAACTGTAATTACAATGAAAAAAATCTGCTTCCTTGCACAAAGGTCGCAATGTTAACGTGCAAGGCTCACGTATGCGAGCCAATATACGTACACCTACAAACACACACACAGAATTATATATATATATATACATATATACATATTTTCTATTTATTTAGTTTTAAGGAATATGTCCTTTCCTTGAACTGTTTTGTTGATGCCGTTGTTGTTGTTGTTGTTGCTGCTGCTGCTGCTGCTGTTGTTGTTGCTGCTGCTGTTGTTGTTGATGTTGCCGCCGCGTGGGTTGCAGATACTGTGTAGGCGTACCTCTAAACACATGCCTGAACGATGGATGGCTGGTTGATAGCACGGATGGACGAATAAATGGATTAGGAATGAATGTAAGAAAGAAAGAATGAATGAATGTATGAATGAATGAAAAAGTGAGTAAATGAGTAAACAATAAAAATTTAAAACCAAGTAGAATGAATGAACGAGCGTGAAACTGAAGGGATAAAAGAATGAAAAGGGAATTTTTTACGAGAAATAAAATGCTATTTTTAGTACTACAACTAGTAAGTACTACAACTAGATACCTAAGCTATTTATAGCAATGCAGAAACCGTTATCTTGTTACAGAAACAAAATTCCCTTTCCAATAAAACGTAACGAGCTCAATTTAAGTAATTGCATTAGTAGTAATAGCAGTAGTAGTAGCAGCAGCAGCCGCAGTAGTAGTAGTAATCGTATTAGTGGTAGTTAGAGTAGTTGGAAAAATAGAGAAAGAATCATTTGTTTTAATTAAATGAATAAAATGGCGAAATAGAATTCAACTTTGGAAAGCAAAAAAAAAAAAAAAGAAAAACAACATCATCAACAGCAGCAGCAACAACAAAAAACGACAACAGTATCCACAACAACAACGGCATCCGGCAAACATCAATCATCTATTTTCTGTCTTGTAGAAATTTCTTGATTTGAAAATAAAACATTAAAGACATTAAAACCAAAAAAACATCAACATCAGCAACACCATCCATTGCTGGCTTGATTGTTTAATAGTTAAGATTCTCTGCAATGCTTTCGCAGTGATGCTGCCTATTGTAACGACATTCCCTCCCAATTTATAACATGCCATCTCTCTGTGATGCTTGCGCTAACTCTCTGGTGTTCACAACAACAACAACATCATCAACAACGTCATCTGAGGGTTAGATATGGTTTAAGAAGAAGTTTGGACGATTTGATGTTTTTTGCAGACTGGAGGGAAAACAGACGGAGAACCAATACAACAACATCAACGAAAACATCATCAACATTAGCAACAACAGCATCAACAACAACAAAATCCAAAAAAAACAAAAAATAACCAAAATGAAAGAGAAATAATTAATCTCAACGGTCTACTCGCCCCTAGAAATGACTAATGATTGATGCTGTTGTGGATGTTATTTATGCCATTGATGTTGTTGATGTTGTTGTTGATGATGGCGTTGTATCTAGTAATAATGAGATGACGATGACGACGATTATTGATAGCATTATTTAATTTGAAACATTACGTAATACAGATACATATATATAATAATAAATGAAAGCTTTTGACAGTAACAACTTCGTCTAGTGTTATATAAAGCTATTGTATTTGGAATTTGAAATGGCTAGGTGAGTTGAACTACCCAAGAAATATTGTTGTAGAAAGTTAAAAAGTTCAGATTTTTGTGATTTAAATTTAATAATAATAATAATTTAATAATAAATTTAATGAGGTTTTAATCAAAGAATCCAACCGTCGACATAGAAACAGCCACATTTACAACAACATTGGCATTAATGGAAATGTTAATTTAGGCTAGCTAGGTCATTTATTCATCTGCTAGATATGTGCATGCATGTATGTATGCATGCATGCATGCATGTATGTATGCATGCATGCATGTATGTATGTGTGTGTATGCTGATTTCTTTATAACTGTGTTTCATATGGCATTTTACGAGAGTTTTACTTTGGAAATTTGAAAGCAACTCTTTGGATATTTGTTTTATAAAAACATCAAAAATAAAATAATATCAATAAAAAGAAGAATTAAAATAAGGTAAAAAAATAAGATGATTAAAAGTTAACTTCTACAAAAATTGTGAAATAATTTGTTCGCTCTGCTTAAATATTGAAACTGGAATGCCAGGAAGATATATTGAAGCGTAGTGAAAGTTGGTTAATGTTGTTGATATTGTTGTTTTGTTGATGCTAGGATGTTGTTGATGATGCTTTGATGTTGATGAGGATGTTCTTTAATTGGAATGTCTGGTAATAAAAGTTATATGCTAAATTTTTCATCTTAAATACCGATACTAACATTATCTATCACAATACAATCAACTAACTACTTTACTATAAACAACAATAACATCAACAATAACACAACATCAACAAGATACCTAAGTGAGGCAATTTTTCGTATTTAATCATCTTGTTATTTACATGTATCTATTCTTGGGCTGTTCAAAACATATTTTACTCATTCACTCATTCATTCTCTTGTTCATACATTCGTTTATTTATAACTATAATTCTCTCACTTATTCATTCATTTGTTCGTTCGTTCGTTCGTTCTTTCAATCGTTCATTCTTTCAATCGTTCATTCGTTCTTTTCATACGCTCGTGACTAATATTCACGTTGTCTGAAAATAGAAACACAGCAACAATAAATATAACATTTATAACGACATCATCATCATGATCGTAATCATCATCATTACCATCATCGTCGTCGTCATCATTAACATCATCAACATCGTCGCCATCGTCATCAGCAACAAATCGTTATCTTAATTACAGGCATCTATATTCTATGGGGCTGTAAAGATTTTACTATTCAAGTGGTCATTCTTTTATCGATCTGAATTTATTTATTTTTTTTGCTCTTTCGTACGTTCATTTATTCATTCATTCATTCACCTACCAATCTTGTTCCTCCTCGTTCATTTTCATCCTTCGAACGCACACACCCGCACATAAATTAATACCCTTCTTTCAACCTAGGTAATGATTTTTTTTCACTTCATCCAAAGACACAAAAGTGTATATTATTTATTTTTCTTTGCACCCCAATATATTTTTTATTATCGTCCGCACAGCTTATAACCATACGCCCGTTCTTATTATATTATCTATGTTTTTTCCTGTTTTTCTTTCTTTTTTTTTATCTATATTATTTTTGTTTTCATGTTTTCTTGAGAGGTTCGCATCCTTTTCTCAAGTTTACATAATTTGACTGCTACTATTACTTCAGTTACTTCTACTGCTGCTGCTATTACTACTACTACATTAGTCATTACTACTACTACTACTACAATTACTACCAAAGTTGAAATAAACCATTGAAAAAAATTTTTCTCTTTTAGTTGGCAAGTGAAGGCGAAAATAACATATAAAGACTAATTCAAAGGAAATTTGAAAAAAAATATTTTGCTAGTGCAGTAACAGTATTAACATTTTTAGGAGTGGTAGTAGTAGTAGTAGTAGTAGCAGTGTAACTTTCGTAAGTAGTATTATCTACCGGAGTTTTTTTTATACCCTTCATGAAAATTAATTGTAAGTTATGTGTGGCCTTATGTACGTATGTCTATGTATGTATGTGTATATGTATGTATGTGTTTGTGTCTATGTATGTATGTGTATATGTATGTATGTGTTTGTGTCTACGTATGTATGTGTATATGTATGTATGTGTTTGTGTCTGTGTATGTATGTATGTGTTTGTGTCTGTGTATGTATGTATGTATCAAGTTTTTATATATACCGCGGCTTTCTTCAAAAGTTTGATTGGTTGTAAGTTTTATAATTTTCTTTGGGCTATCCTCCGACCAGTAGTTTCAAGTTTCCATATTTTCCGCGGGTTCTCCTCAATGATTTCTTGCAAGCTTTCATATTTCTCTGCTGTCTCTTGCCGTTCGTTTGAGTAGTTTTTTTATTTTCAGCGGTCTTTTCTCGAGAGATTTGGTTCCAAACTTTGAATGAGAGATTTCAGTTGTTGATATTTCACCGCGTGTTTGGTTTTAATAATTATATTGTTCACCTCGGAGTTATTGCTTCCAAATTGCTTTTTATCTTTTAGCATTCTCTCCACGACTTAACTGCTCCATTTGTGATGTGATGCTTCTCCTGCTATGTATGCAATGATGTGAATAAGTATCTTTGTATGCTTGAAGATCTCTATGTGTATATGTAAGTATATAGGTATAGTTTATAACTCTGATTATTTCTTTCTATTTATTCACGTGTTATAATCTGATTTTCAGGTTTTTGTGGTACATTTTTATTTTATTTTTCATTTTATTGTTGTAGTTGTGGTTGTAGTTGTGGTTGTTGTTGCATTTGTGGTTGTTGTGTTGTTTTATTGGATTTGTTGGTACGTGACGTCATCGATGCGAACTGTATTAAGTAGGAAGTTAGTTCCTGTATTAGTTCAAGGTCGTCATTAGCAGCAACAACAACAACGTCATCACCATCTTCGTCATCATAAACAACAACAACATTAATATTATCATCAATAACATCATCTTGTCATCATCTACACCAATAGTAATATGAGTAATAGTTGTAGTGGTCAAAGTAGTAGCAGCAGTAGCAGTAATAGTTATAGAATAAATATCGCATTGTATGTAGCATTATAACGCAATTTTATTCATAAATCAAGTTACTCTGCAAAGCCTTCTGCTTATATTGGTAGCCATCATCGCCACATCATCGTCATATCATCGTCGTCGTCACTATCATCATCACAATCGTCATCATAACCGTCAGATCTGCACTTTTTTGTGTAGCATGCTATGTTAATCCCATACAGATAAATTATATATAACAGCTGAACATCCGCCAACCAACCAACCAAACAAAACAAATAACCAAACAACCAACCAAACAACCAACCATCCATATAAATTTGTATAAGAAATTTGGCTTTAAGTTAATTAGCAATGGTAAATTTCATGTCAAGTAAGCTAGTATTTTGTAGAAGCAGTAGTAGTAGTAGTACTAGTAAAATATTACTATGTGTGAAAAAACATGATAATGACAATTTAGTTCAAAGCGAGGAAGGTTATAATATGGATGGTAGATTTTAACCGATGATGGTTTCAAGACATAAAACTATAATCTGGCATCAAATTCGACAATATATTTAATCTCTCCTTATCTGCGGGCGTATTCAAATTCAAGATTGATATTACAACAGTGGTTATACGAGCACTTTAATCTTGTTACTTTTATAATGATAGAATATTTTTTTCAAATATATCATGCTAATTTCACAGACTGCCAAGCTTATCGAGATGTATTAAAATATTTTTGAAGATTCGATGCAAAGGTTTCATTTAGTAAATTTTTATTTGATTTTTGTTTGGTGGATAAACTTGTCATAAGATCCAAGATGACGTTTGTAATGTTCTTTTGACATGAGGTTGGGTAAAAGTTATGGATGAAACTTTTTGGAGCTTGTTTACAGAGTTTCATAGATTAGAGAATGAATGAGTGAATAAGTAAATGATTAAGCAAACAAATAAATGAACGAACGAACGAACGAATGATCAAAGGAATATACATTAGGCTTATTATATCATTACGGAGAAGAAGTGATGAATGATAATGAGAAGCAGGAATAGCATGAATGATGAAGATGGTGACGACGATGATATTAATAATAATATGGATAATAATAATAATAATAATAATAATTATTATTATTATTACTACTATTATTATTATTATAAATCATGCACCATGCACTCAGTAGAAGCATTTGCGTTGGAAGCGTCTTTGATGTTCGTGACGACGACGATGGCGATGCACTAGATACATGGACAATGTTAGGACCCCGCAATGATCAAGCACTCACCCATCTTTCCACCCACTCATCGTACATTTATCACCGGCATCATTATTCCTCCACTACTTTCATTCATTCTTTGTTTACTCTTTCATTCATTCAATTATTTGTTCATTCATTTACCCATTCGTTCTTCCATTCAGTCAAGGACACACGTTACTAACAATAAGAAAGTTTCAAACAATAGCCATTTGGACAGGTGGCGATGAAACTTAATTAAAAAATTTTTCTGACTAAGAGGAATTTTTTTTGTTTCTATGGTTACCCACCCAGCTACCTTATTATCGTCACCGGATAAAAGATAGATTAGATGAGTTGAGGATGGTACGTTGTGGTGATGATGAAGATGACATACAAATACACACACGCTAATATATGCATACAAACACGGGCATACATACATACATACAAAAAAACATACATAAATACATACATACAAACATACATACATACAAACATACATTTATACATGCATGCATACATACAGACGTAGGTACTATTTCAAAATCGATTGTAGGAACAAGCGATACAAAATAAACAGAAGTCCGTTTTCGCGCATGACATTATGTGCACAGTTGTGCAAACACACGTGTAAACAATTCTGTAAACAACTGTGTAAACACATGTGAAAACAATTTTGTAAAATGTTGGCAAAAGATTACGTAAAAATATGTAAGTCAATGTTGGTAATGTAAAAAAACATCAACAACACAACAACAACATTAACAACAACAACATTAACAGCAACAACAACACCATCGTCGTCATCACCACTGAACCAGCCTAAATGTTTCGAAGGACATCACAGAAACAAACGACTTGCCATACTGTAATTGCTTTTGTTTTTCATCGCCATCATCATCAGTTCTGACGTCATGAATGTTACGTCATCATCATCGTCATCATCGTCAACAAAAACATCATCATCAACATCGTCAAGCAACATTTTAAAATTTGGTTTGAAACGTGCTGACAACCATTCGGCCAACATGATTATCAATAGGAAGAGCGTTACGACAACCAAAAAATTGAATAAAAATTGTCACAACAACAACAACATTAATAAGAATGATGATGACGACGACAACGCAAATGATGATGATGATAATGAAGAAGAAGCTGTCGGCAGTGTTGAAAATGATTTTCAACAAACCAGCAACAATACTTCAACTAACTATGCAAATGTCAACAACGAAAACAGTAATAATAATAATAACAAATGCAAAAATAATGTTGTTGTTTCAAACGACAGTGACGTCACCAATAAAATCATTTCGCCAAAACATCACTTGACCAATAGAAGTAAGTTAACCAAAAACATCATCAACAACAACATCGGCGGCCGCAACAACAACAACAACATTAATAACATCAACAACAACAAAAATGCTTCGAACATGTTAACATCTAATTTAACAAAAACAATCATAACAGAACCTGTATGCAAAAACAACGACAATTTTTCAAAAACAACAACAACAGCAACAAAAACAGCAGCAACAACAACAACAACATCAGCAACAACAACATTAACAACAAAAACATCAGCAACATCAACAACAACAACGTCATCATCATCATTAGAGA
>NW_008704829.1:1592581-1711751 GCF_000326865.2 Helobdella robusta
GATATGACAAAGATAAACGAATGAATGAAAGAATGAATGAATGAATGAATGAAGAGTACGTAACTAGGATTCTATTTAAAGTAACTAAGCCTCAATTTCATGACTCTATACATTAGTTTCATTCATTTGCTCTCTTATGTTTTTGTTGAAAGAATATTTTTTCTTTTTCATCAACTTCTTCTCTTCCATCTTCTTCTTCTTCTCCTTCTTCTCTTTCTTTTTCTTCTTCTTCTTCTTCTTCTTCTTCTTCTTATTATTATTATTATTATTAGTAGTAGTAGTAGTTTTATTTCTTTTTTTCAGTTTTCTTTAAAACTTCTTTATGTCACGAGATCTTTGAGAGATGAATAAGATAACGACGACGATGAAGAAGATAATGATGATGAGGAAGATGATGATGATGAGGGAGATGATGATGAGGAAGATGATGATGATGAGGAAGATGATGATGATGATGAGGAAGATGATGATGATGATGAGGAAGATGATGATGATGATGAGGAAGGTGATGATGATGAGGAAGATGATGAAGAAGATAATGATGATGATGATGATGAAGAAGAAGATGATGGTGATGATAGTAGTGAGGAAGATGATGACGACGACGTTGTTTATGATAAGCGCAGGCTGAATGATCATAATGACATTGATGACGAGCAAGTCACATGAGTTGAATATGAAACGAAGGTGACGACGACGACGACGATGTTGTTGTTGCTGCTGCTGCTGCTACTGCTACTGCTTCTGCTGCTACTGTTTCTACTGCTTATGCTGCTACTGTTGCTACTGATGATGATGATGTTAATAGTCATCAACAACAACAAAGACATCAACAACATTAACATCATCAACAACTACAACAACATTGGCAACAGCATCAACATTATCATCAACAACAACAGCACCAACAGCTTCAACAAAAACGACAACAACAACAACAGCATCAACAACAAAAGCAACATCAACAACAACAGCTTCAACAACAACAGCATCAACAACAGCAGCATCAACAACAGCAGCATCAACAACAACAGCTTCAACAACAACAGCATCAACAACAACAGCATCAACAACAATAGCATCAACAACAACAGCATCAACAACAACAGCATCAACAACAACAACATCGCCATCATTTTGTACATAAATTCGGCCCAACGACTGCTTTTGTAGCGAAGTTAATAAGCGTGAAATGAAACTTGGCAGAAATGAAAGATGGTGATGATGAAGATGGTGATGATGATGGTGACGACGGGGACAATGATGAATTATTTAATTATTAATCCATAATAAAAGAATTGTGAGATGAATGACGATGACGTCACGATGAATTTGAATGGCACTGCCAATGAGTGTGTGTGTGTGTGTGTGTGTGACGTTGATGGCAATTTTACTTATAACTTCAAGTTATAAACTTTTAATTGACAATAATTCAGTGTGTCTGTGTTTGTATGTGTGTGTATGTATGCATACGAAGATTGACTGATTGATTGAAATGGTTGAAATACTAACTGCTTCATAATTTTGCACGTTACCTGCCACCTAGTGAAAAATTCGAAACTTCTCACGCGTTTGTCCTGGGAACATTATTTTCAATTATTTCTCAATTCTCATAAATATATATATTTTTTATTTATTTAATTATATTTATAATTATGATTAGTACATCAAAATTATCAACATCGTCGTCGTCATCATCTACGTGATTATTATCATTATCATCATGTACAACAACATCAACAAAAACAACAACATCAGCAACAACTGCAACATCAGCATGGTGTGGCATCGTGTCGTGACGTGTGGTGTCGTGACGTGTGGTGTGGTGTGGAGTGATGTGGTGTGGTGTGGCACACGTCACGACACGACGCCACACGACACCACACCAGACGACACCACACCACACGACGTCACACCAGACAACATCAGAAACAACAACAAAACTGGTATTATAAATTGTTTTAACGCGCCATTCTCGTGAAAAGCATCGCCACTATTTTTCTAAAACAAACTTTTTTTGAAAAGTTGTTTTCTTCTGTTTTTATTTGTACTTCTTATTTGCAACAACTTCAACAACTTCAACAACGTCAACATTATACGAAAAACATTTATCTTGCATTTCTTTTTCAATGGTCATTTTATAGTTTCGTTCACAGCTCATTCATTCGTTCATTTGTTGGTTTGTTTATTCATTCATTTATCCATTCATTCATTCATTCATTTATTTCGTTCACAGCTCATTCATTCGTTCATTTGTTGGTTTGTTTATTCATTCATTTATCCATTCATTCATTCATTCATTTATTCATTCATTCATTCATTCATTCATTCACTCATCTATTCACTCATTCATTCATTCATCTATCCATCCATCCATCAAATCTTTCAAGTTTAATATCATCATCTTTTACATGGAAACCTATGGAATTGTAAAATATTCGATCAATATATTTTGGATGGGTGGATGGATGGATAAATAAATTTATTGTTAAATGAATATTTAAACAGTAAATAAGCAAAACGGCATAGACATTTTAGACTAATTGTTGAGTGATTGAACGAGTGAAAACAAGAATCGAACGAACGAACAATGGAGGAACGAACGAATGAACGAACGAACAAAGGAGTGAATGAATGAATGATGAAATGAATGAATAAAAGTGAATGAATGACATAGAATCGAGAAAAGAAATAAAATTGAATAAATAAATATATTGAGCGAAAAGATGAAAGCGGGCGATAGCATTTGCATCTACAAATGTTTGTGTGTTCGTCTTTCTGTTCGCCTCTCTGTCTGTCTGTTCGTCTCTCTGTTTGCATGTGTATATGTATGTGTGTGTTTATATATGTGTGAATGTATGTATGTATATTAACGATCGTGTTTAAGTATGCAAGATAAGCTTGTAGCCACATCTTTAAGTCTGCACTCATCTTGTTCTAAATGCTTCTAAATACGCTTCATACATAAATACAAACATACGTACAAACATACGTACGTACACACACATACATACAAATTTACATACATACATACGTACGTACATACATACGTACGTACATACATACATACATACATACATACATACATACATACATACATACATACATACATACATACATACATACATACATACACAACACACACATATAAAATGGTGAGCACGATGTGTTTACACGAAAATAAAATTTTAAAAGAGATTTTTTTCATTTAAGCAAATTATCGTCTTTTAAATATTGATATAAATAATAATTAGCAATAATAATAACAATAATAATAATAATAATAATAATAATATTAATAATTGCAATGATATTTTTTTCTTTTTGGATTGATTAATTTAACGAAGTAAAATCGGCGTCATGTGGACGTCACACCATCTCCACCATCATCTACCGCTTCACCCACACCATCATCACAGTTAGTTTTGAAATCGTCACCACCATCATCATCTTCATTCCTTTATCTCGAATGTCTCGATTGAAAGAAAGAATAAACAAAATTTTTCGCAAACCGGCCAAGCCACCAAAACTCTCTTTGACGTCATCGTCAGCCTCACCCACGCAATCATCATCATCACCTCCACCATTGTCTTCCAAACTATCATCAACACCACCATCAACTCAGTCCTCATCGTCGCCAACAATATTTGATGATAACGATGATGACAATCGCCATTCAAAAACATCGCCATCGTCCTATTCATTCGTTAATATCAATTCAACCACCACTACTGATGCCACCACTACTGCTATCACCACCGCAGCCATTACGACCTATACCGGCAGTTTAAATCCCATTACCGCAATTACTACTATTTCTTCTACTATTATTACTAACACTACTACTTCTCCTGTTAGTGAAGCTACTAGCCATGCTCGTTCGACTATCTCTATTACTGACGCCACTACCGACACTTCTCATTCCAATACTGCAAATGTTGATTTCAATGGAAGCAGCGCTAAGAGCCACAGAAAGTTGAAACCCTCTCCGAAGACAAAAAAATTTTACTACAACAACAACAGCAACAAACTGCAACAACAACAAAAATTTTTACAATGTCTGGACCTGTCGCCCACAAAAATGACCTCAGCAACGACGACATCCTCAATAGCAACAACATCAACAAGAACGACAACATCACCAAAGGCAAAAGCCACAACAACAACAACGTTGAAAGTCCCGAAAACACCGCCAACAACAACACGAAGCACGTCAACAGCGTCAAACAAGAACAGGAGTTTGAGTTTCGACGGCATGTTGAAGACGATCAACCAGCTAAGTAGCAAAGAGTTCCATCTGAAAGTGCCAAGCACCGACCGACGATTCAGCTACAGTGATAGCGATAAGGACACATCCTTATCCTTACATTCCGGATCGAATTCCGTTCAGTCCGGAGCCAGCAACAATTCGTCTGTCAGTTCTCTGACCGGAAATAGCTCGTACAACTTGCCGGAAGTTCAATTCAAGTGCGTTCATTGCGCTTATTTGAGTTCTTTGGCCAGTGCAGGGAATTATTCTTTTGTTAATCAGTTCGCGTTTGGTCAGAAGTATTTGCCATTGAAAGAAGATGAGGACGACGACGATGAAGATGACGATGGCGCTGACGTCGGGGCTGGTACAGAAGGCCAAAACAATGCCGACAGGAGGCAGAAAATTGATGGTGCTACTAGTGACAGTGATAAGATGATGAAGGATTTGAATGTTTCCCTTTCAAATTTCGCTCAGTCCAACAACGACGATGAGGATAAAAAAACTGCAGCCATCAGTAAACCTTGTAATACAACTAATACTTCTGCAACTACTGTTTATAATAATGATGATGATGATGCAGTCTCTATCGCTACCACTCCTACTTCACCCTTCCAAACGGCTTCTTCTAACTTTACTACTGGCACAAGTACAAATACTCCCACATTATTTACAGCAACTGCGGCTAACAACTGCACTGACAGCAAAAAATGTCTGAGTCCAACCGCTAGTAACTGCTCAGTCTTCACCACCTGCTCAGATGTGTCTTCGGGCGATGAAAATCTCAATTATAATAATAATAAATACAATACTACTACTAATAATAATTATTACAATAATAATAATAATAATAATAATGGCAATAATGACAATACTAAAAGACAGCGTATGATGTTAATGAGGTATCGAGATGGAGAGGAAGAGCACGTTTATAATGAGGGGATGACCATCAATGAAGATGAAGACGACGACGATGATGGTGGCTATGATGACGACGACGATGATGATGATGATGATGACGACGACGATGATGAAAGCCTCGCGGAAAGGATTAAGGTTCTTAGCGGAACTCAACTTAAAAAAAATGGAAGAAAATCGAACGAAAATAAAATAAATAATAAGAAAAATAGTAATATTGATATTATAAATGATATAAATAATAATAATAATAGTATAAAGAAAAATAAGAGAAGAAAAAGAATAATAAGATCTAAAAATGTTAGCGAATCAGTTGAGGAGAATGTCGCAGCAGTATCTGAACGAGTCGGATTCTTCCCACTTCCAACAATATCCCTGGTGATCTCCAGCCCCTCTCCTCCCATTCCTAACAAATCTTCCTCCACCACGGACCGCCAACAATCCGCCAAAATATCTTTTTCTAGCACTGCTACCGTTCCCTACTATCTTAACTACTCTCTTGCTAAAGAAAAAAATAATAATACAACTACTGCTGCTACTGCTGCTGCTGCTGCTACTACTACTACTACTACTACTACTACTACTACTACTACTACTACTACTACTACTACTACTACTACTACTACATCTACTCTAACTGTTTTAAATATATCTGAGAAGCTTAAACTGTCACTTTCATCCTCATCATCACCATCATCACCACCGTTCGTGGCATCAATCATCATTTCTTCACAGCCTACGACAACATCCTCATCGGTCAACTTGCTGCATGGACAAACGCCAACGGCTGCCACAACCGCTACAGGTAGGGCGACAACGCAACCAACTACACAGCAGCCGACAACGTCGCAATCACCAGAACAACAACTCACAACAACAACAACGTCAGCAGCAGCAGCAACAACAACAGCAGCCGTAGCAGCAGCAACAACAACAAATGATTGGCGGGAAGCAGTGACCTTGCAAGTCCCTCTCTTCAAGCCGCGCTCTTGCTCCCTGGACACCCACTACATCGACATCAACGTCACCGGCGACCAAAACTCGCCAACTACGACCACACCAATTTGGGGTAGCGGAAGTGACGTGAGCGCCAGTGACGTCACGAATGAAAGTTGGGGCGATATTAGGGTGAATAGGGATGAAGAGGATGGCGGGAGCCAAAATAAATTGGCCCGTGATCAGCTGGGCATAGAATCAGAAATCCACAAACAGCATAGATCAACCAGCGTCGACGTTAAACTTCCTGTTGGCGATAATGAAGCCTACGAAGCGTTTGTCGTCGTAAATAGCAATCATAATTATAACCAGCATCATCATCACCACCACCACCACCATCTTCACCATCATCATCATCATCGTCATCGTCGTCCGAACCAGGATGGAGAGGATGTTGGTGTGGGAGGAGCGATAAAGTGGGTCTCCCTGAGAATAACAATAATAATAATGAATTATAATAATAATAATAATAATAAATTTTTATTATTATTATTATTGTGATTATTATTATTATTATTATAGTTGTCGTCGTTGTTGTTGTTATGGCAGACACAGTGGCGAGCAAATATTGTTGTTGGTTAACATGCATGCTGTTGTTGTTTACACAATCTTTTTTTCCTAGATTCATACTATCGATGAAATATATTACCGTCACCATCTTCATCATCATCATCATCAGTACGACACTATTATCAACATCAACATTTTCATCATCATCATCATCATTCCCGTGTCCGTTATTTAAACGTTGATTAAAAGAAAGATGTATGAAATGTTTATGCAGACTATGATGATGACGACGACGATGATGAAGAAGATGATGATGATGAAGAAGATGATGACGATGATGATGACGATGATGATGATGATGATGATGACGATGATGATGATGATGATGATGATGATGACAGAGTAGCACTGATAATGATGTTGACACAACTTTTTCTGTAAAAAAAAAATGTTTCCACTGTTTACGCACGTAAATCTTTATTTTAATTTTTTTTAAAATGAAAAAATTTTTTTTTGACAAATTTTTCAAAAAGAAAGTGATGATGGCGATAATGATGATGATGATGACGGGTGATGATGATGATGATGACGGGTGATGATGATGATGATGACGGGTGATGATGATGATGACGGGTGATGATGATGATGACGGATGATGATACGAAGATAAGTAATGGTAATGATAGTATTAAATCAATCAGTTTATCGTCGTCTAATCATTTTTCCCTTCCTTCTATCTATCATTCATTCACGAGGCTATTTTCAAATTTTGTCCTTTTATCTGTTGGTCGTTCGTTCGTTCATATATTCATTCATTCGTTCATTCATTCATTCATTCATTTATTCGGTCGGTCAATCAATCATTCATTTATTTGTTCATCCAACAAAGCATCAGTCAATTTATTCGATGTTTTGTTATCTGTTCGTTTGCTTTTCCATTAAGTTTAGTTATCTATTCATTAATTCATTAATTCATTCATTCATTCATTCATTCATTCATTCATTCATTTATGCATTCATACATTCATTCACTCAATGCATATGCACTCTTATTCAATGTTTCATGAAAGCAAACTGCATTCTCCAGTATCAAACAGCAGTGAAATCACCATCATCATCACAATCACCATCATAACCACCATCATCATCACCATCATAACCACCATCATCATCGTCGTCGTCATTCCCAGCTAGACAGACATGATTGATGCTAAGGTGCATGAATTATAAAGTGTGGCATCAGTGCTATTTTTAACCACCACCATCATCATCATCACCACCATCATCATCAGTATCATCATCATCACAATTATCATCACCTTCGTTATTATTTTTCTAGCGCTTTTTTCTAAAGCAAGCGAGCCGAAATATTCGATACATTGTAACATAGGATGAAGATGATGATGATAAAATATCTATTTTGTTGTTGTAGCTACTACCACAGCTACTACTACTACTACAGCTACTACTACTACTACTACAGCTACTACTACTACTACTACATTACAATAAAGAACTACTACTACTACTACTACTACTACTACTACTATTCTTAATACAACTACTACTATTACTACTTTCAATAAAAGATCACTACCGAGAGGAACTTTAGCAATTATTTTTTAATTTTTTCAAGATTATCATCTATGGACATGATACGGACGCACGTGGATGACGATGAGAATGATGCTGGTCATCATGGTGACGTTGAATATTTGACGGGCGGCCACATGGTGATGAAGATGATGATGAAGATGATGATGATGATGATGAATGATGAAAAGAATGATGACGTTGATAGTGACGTCATTTTGAAATAATTTGGACATTGTCATTTCCGCGAAAAAACGCCATATTTTTACCTCCACCATTACATCTATTAATGACGCTAATAACATTAATAACAGTAATAATAATGATGACAATAATAATAATGATAAAGTTATTATTGTTGTTATTATTGTACTTCCATGTCTTTAACTTCCATGGAATCATTCGTGAAATAGCTTTTTGTGCACGCTAATGCATGGCGGATAGAAAAATTTCATTTAAAATGTGAAACATCATAATGGTGATGACGATGATGATGGTGGTGGTGATGGTGATGATGATGACGAGATAGAAGAAAGTGAAAAAGTGGGAATAAGGATAAAGTTGATTGAGGAGCAGAATGAAATTTTTTATTTTCTGGACTCTTTTTTTTTGGTCTCATATTAACTCAAAGCCGCCACCACCATCATCATCACCATCATCGTCATTATTATCATGATCGTCATCATATTTTTCTTCTTCTTTTTCTTCCCCATTGTCATTACAAACACCATCATCATCATCAGGGTTTTCATCATCATCATCATCATCAACGTCACAAATATCGTTATCATCATCGTCGTCGTCATCACATTAACAGGAAGGCAGTGTCATCTCAACACGCCAACAACATCAACAACAACAACATCAACAACAACGCAACAATGTTGGCAACAACGACAACCAACAATAACTTTCTACACCCTAAATATGCCGAGTGTGTCTATAAAAGGAAAGAGCCAAAGTCTTATGTTGATTGGACGGTTGGTTGGCTGGTTGACTGGTTGATTGATTGATTAATTGGTTGATTTAGATTTATCATTCATCTATGCATTCATTCATTCATTTCTTCATTCGTTCATTCATTCATTCATTCATTCGTTCACTCATTCAGGACACAGCAGTAACGAACGATCACATTTGGATCAGCACAAACGCATCTGGAGATACATGCTATCTAGCTGACATTGAATGTTCTGTATGTTTGTGTTTGTGTGTGTGTATGTGTTTGTTTGTATGTTTTTATGTTTGTGTTTGTGTGTATGTATGTTTGTATGTATGTATGTTTGAATGCATGTATGGGCAAACATGTAGAAAGTTCATTAGGAGAACGCCGTAAACAAAACAGTTTAATAGTTCTCTCGTGCTGAATATTTGACGGGCCATGGTGATGACGACGATGATGATGATGATGAAGTTTTTCTACCATTGTTGGTATGTTGTGTGACATTTTCTATAGGTCGCTTCTATGGTTTTAGTTTTGTTTGTAGTGTTTGTATTGATGTTGATGTTGGTGATGATGATGATGATGTAGTAGTAGTAGCAGTAATAGTAGTAGTGGTAGTAGTAGTTGTAGTAGTAGTGGTAGTAGTAGTTGAAGTAGATGCTGTTGCTACTGTACTTTCCCCACTAATTACTTAGTAATGTGGCCAAAAGCGACTGATTCATGTTAACAAATTTTTTTACTTCAATTTCTAAAGCTGAAGCAGATGTTGTTGTTGATGCTGTTGTTGTTGTTTTTGATGTTGTTGTTGTTGTTGTTGATGTTGTTGTAGTTGTTGATGTTGTTGTTGTAGTAGTAGATGTTAACGATGGTGTCGTTGTTAATGGGCTTGTCGGCGTCATAAATTGTAGTATCTCCTTGCCCATCAACAATCGCTTGGTTCGTAAGATACCATCTGCTGACAATAAGACAACTCGAACAATAAGTGGCGTAGAATTTATTAAAGTCAGTCAGCAATGTAACTCTAGAGACTGCAGACCACATAACCATTGAGGTAAAACTGGAGATCTCTACTGACTCTAAGAATTGCTGGGGTTTTTTTAAACTTACAAATTTAATGAATGATTAAAGAAAGAACAATATCATGAATTAATGAATGAATGAATAAATGAATTAATGAATGAATGAATAAATGAATGGATAAATGAATGAATGAATAAATGAATGAATGAATGAAGATAATTGAATGAATGAATGAAATATTGCTTCCTAACTCGTGGCACTTGATTGACAGAAATCTGGATTTCGCAAGAAGTGTGCGAGTTGTAAGATTGTTGTTCATGTTGGATGCATACCTAAGTTAGATCAGGTAGGTTTGTGTGTGTGTGTGTGTGTGTGTGTGTGTGTGTGTGTGTGTGTGCTTGTCTGTATGTGTATTTGAAATGTAATGTTTGCCTGTTTTTGTTTGTTAGTTAGTTGGTTTGTTTCAACCATCATTAATTTTTTTCTTTGCAAAATTTTTCAACACAAATTATCGTCATTAAAAGAAAGCACAATCGTCATCATCATCATCATCACCAACATCATCGTCATCATCATCAATATCATCATTACCATCACCAACAGATGATTTTTAAATGTAAACCAACATTTTGTGAAGGAAGTCACAGAAATTATAGAGAGGTTTGTTTGTTCGTTCATTCGTTCGTTGTTTGTTTACTTGTTCATCTGTTCCTTCATTCGTTCACGCGACTATTCATTCACTCGTTTGGTCTTTTTGTTTTTATCTTTGTTTTTCTAAACATTTGTTCAATTATAAGTATGACTGTTGTCATGATTGTCATCATCATCATCACCACCGTCTTCATTGTCGTCATCATCATCACCACCATCGTCTTCATCGTCATCCTCTTCTTTTAAAACACTTCTTTCCCTTCTGGCTTTTCAATAATTTAGAACCTTGAAAAATGTTTTACAGACTATGTTTACTTTTATGCATGCGTGTGCTTGTGAGTGTGTGTGTGCGTGTGTTGTTGTAAATGAGTGGATGAATGCATGATTGAAAGAATGAACGCATGATTGGATGAGTGAGTGAACGAAAGAATGACTGAAGAAGGAAGGATGCATTCATTCAATGCAAGACTTTGCCGGCATTGTATATTTTTTTATTTGCTTGCATTCGTTCTTCCTTCAATCCATCAATCAATCATTCTTATTTTTTGTTTAATTTATATTTTTCATTCGTTTTTTCTTTCCTGGTTTGTTCTTTCCATTAAAGATTATTTATGTGATTACTGTTGTCTGATTCGTTCGTTCACTCACTCATTCATTCATTCATTCATCCGTTAGTTGAAATTCTTCTTTCATATACTCATTTCTTCGTCGATTCATTCATTCATTCATTGATTCATTCATCCATTCATTCATATGCATTCATTGATTCATTCATCCATTCATTGATTCATTCATTCATTCATCCATTCATTCATCCATTCATCCATCAGAACCCGACGACAATGCGTCACCATTGGGTGCATAGGAGAAGGCAGGATGGGAAATGTTCCAAATGCGGAAAGGTGAGATGATGACGATTGTGGTTTTGATAATGATGGTCTGGTGATAAGCAGCATCAAAGCCATCATTCATCATTCTACTCATTAAAAGCTAACAATGCATAAACACGTATAGCATTCATAAACAGCCTCCTGCTACAAAAACGTACATTCATTCTACAAATTCATACTCCAGGCAGAAATATCCAACTTTCATCTTCATCATTTGGCTTAAACACTATAAACAGATGAAAGATTCTTTATCAAAAAAAATATTTGAAATCAGTCACTGAAAGAAAATTGCGTGATTTTATTTACGTTACCGGCATTCATTTTCAGTACTACAAATGACTGCCTCGCTAAACACGCATATGTCTATTATTATAATTGAGATACAAGATAAGAATGAGATACAAAGATGAGATACAAGATAAGAATGAGATACAAAGATGAGATACAAGATAAGAATGAGATACAAAGATATGTTATAAAAAAACACGAGCTTGATTGAAAAAATATTTATAGGATGGAACAAACTTCCTAGTATGTAACGGTCTCGGAATGAAAATAAATATCCGATCGACTTCGAGCTACTCCAAATGATTTCGGCTTTGACACTTTTGTACACACAACGAAATAACCGACACTTACAACAAACATCAGTAACAACAACATCAACAACAACATTATCAACAACAACAACAACATCAATTACAGCATAAACAACATTAAAAATAAAGATGACAACAATAAAGTACACAAAAAATACATTCAAAGATTAAAACCCCCAAAAATGTGAGATAAATAACAAAAAACATCAACAACAACTGCGGCCAAAGAAATAGCGTTTTGTAAGGTCAGCCTAAGCAATCATTCAATGTCATATCGACAAAAATCAAACATTTCCTTACAGCAAAAACACAACAACGATACAACATCAACAGCAACAAAAAAATTACATCAACAGCAGTAGAATAAAGCTTTCTAGCAGCTGCCATCAATAACTGAATATCTTGAAGATGCGTGCACCCCGCTTGTTTATAACTGATTTCAATGGTTGTTGTTGTTTTTTTATTGTTATTGTTGTTGATGTTGCACACACACACGCACACACACACACACACATACAAACAAACATACAGATGCTTACACACATGCATTGAAACCATAAATTCAATTTAACTCGATATTACAAACTCCATGGCGAATGCGCTTGGGTTTTAAAAAAAACCTTTTAAAATTTTCAAAAGTTTTATTTGTCATCATTTTCATTGTACCTATCGCCATCATCATTATCCTCATCGCAAAAAAATAGTCATCATCATCATGACCGACGTCATCATCATCATCGTCGCCATCATTGCCATCATCACCCTTATTTAACTGTTGAAAACGCTAGGGACAAATAAACAATGCTGAAGCTATGGGTTTATAATTGTCTGTTTGCTGATGGGACGATGACAATGATGATGATGACGACGATGATGATGATTAAACTCTCAATTTGCAGTCCTTCCCGCAGAGGTTTTCCTTTCAGAACAAGGTAATGAAAACGAACAACTTTTTTATTGATGATGTTTTTAAATATTTTATATTTTAGTACGGAATGATGACGAAGACGATGATGATGTTGATGATGATGATGGTAGATAAGGCGCAATCGATTACGTCATTCGTGACGTCATGCATCTTCCTCCAATGGCATCTGTCTTAATGACGGTTCGCCTGCCTGTCCAATGGCTTTGAATTATGCGCCGATAGGATGAACATCTGATTTGGTGGTGGTGATGATAACGATGATGATGGTGATGATGATGATGATGATGGTGGTGGAAATATTTATTAGATTGATTGTAAGCATAAGGATCGGAAGAAGTAAAAAAACTGGATGTGAATTAAGACGTCCCCATCACTGCCAAACAGGAAATAGTTGCGATTGGTTGTTCCTGGTGCAAGATGGCCTACCACAACAAGATCACGTGCTTCACCATGAGCTGTTTAGAGGAGTGTTGTTCGTTGGGAGAACATTCTAGAATCATCATCCCGCCATTTTGGATTATCAAACTTCCAAAAAAGGTCATTTTCACGATTCGTTTGCAGTTGTAATAATAAATATTATTATATAAGTGTTATTGCTACCGTTATTATTATTATTATTATTATTACTGTTATTATTATTATATGCAGGGTTTTTTCAAGTCGTCAGTTTGTAGAAAGAAGAAGCCGACGTTGAAAAAACGCGACAGCAGCAGCGGCAGCAGCAGCAACATCTCAACAACAATATCAACACTATCAACAACGCCATCATCGTCGTCGTCCTCGTCGTCGTCTTCCACTCATCATCACCACCACCACCACCAGCGATCGACTCACCTACGTGTATCATCGTCATCATCATCGTTACTCTCACCACTTCTGACGTCGTCGTCGTCGTCCTCATTATCGGCGTCACCGTCTTATAAATCGTTCATCGTGAAGCCACTTCCGTCGCCACACAACCTTCCACTGCTGGTCTTCATAAACCCGAAGAGCGGGGGAAACCAGGGCTGCAAGCTCGTCAACAAATTCTTCTGGTACCTCAACCCCAGACAAGTCTTCGACCTCACTAAAACCAAGCCCCAGACCGCGTGAGTGCTGATGATGATGGTGGTGGTGGTGGTGTTGAAGATGATGGTGATGGTAGTGGTGATGATGATGAAGAAGAAGATGATGATGACGAAGATGAGTTTTCACCAATTAAATTTTACAATCAAATAGCAGCAGGCACTCGTCGCTCATACGAGATGAATATAACTGCACTCTCAAATATGAATCATAACAATAATAATAAAATTTATTATTATTGTTATTGTTGTTATTATTGTTATTGTTGTTATTAAAACTACTACTACAACTATTTTTGAGTCGTAATGTGGCTATTTTTAGAACATCATTATCCAAATTATTACTTAAGTTTTCATCGTCGTCCTCATCACCTTCTTTTTCTTCCTCGTTCTCTTCTTCTTTTTCTTCCTCTTCTTTTTCTTCTCTTTTTTCTTCCTTTTTTTCTTCTTCTTCTTTTTCCTTTTCTTCTTCTTCTCCATCTTCTTCCTCTTTATCTTCTCCATCTTCTTCTTCATCATAATCATTATGTCTGCTAAGCGTTTATTTGTTTGGATAAAAAGTTTGTTTATTCACATAATTGTTGCAAGCATCTCTGTTAACGATGTCACTCATCATCATCATCATCAGCACCATCATCATCACCACCACCATCATCATCATCATCATCACCACCACCATCATCATCATCATCATCACCACCATCATCTTCAACATCATCTCCACCATCATCTTCAACATCATCTCCATCATCTTCAACATCATCACCATCATGATTACAAAGTCTCCCACGTGACCAGGTCATTCATCAATAATAATTATACCATTACGCACACAAATATATAAATAAATACATACAAACATACATACAGACATGCATACATACATACACACAGGCACACACACAAACATAAAAACATGCGTGCATACATACACCCACATGTTTGTATATATTCATGTTCATGTTGTGCTGTTATTATTTTCATTTTCATCGATCTTTTTTCTCTGTTTTTGTTTACATAGAACAAATTTTTTTACTTAAACATAGATAAGAAATTTGATTTATGTTCTTTGTTTATTTAGGTATCATGGTGGTTATATTTTTTTTTTCAAATAGGATGAATTTTCATGTGTTTTTAATCGCTGCTAACACATTATTTTTAAATATAAATGCCTATACATGCATGCATACATACACGCATGCACACATACATACATGCATACATACATGCATACACACATACATACATGCATACATACATGCATACACACATACAAAATGTACATTCACACCATTAACATCACGTCCAAATCAATTTCATTAGCTTCCGGATATCAATTAACATCATCATCGTTATCATCTTCATCGCCATCATCATCATCGCCATGTTTCAAATGCCCAAACATGTTCAGATGGTATATGAATAATGACGTCATTTCTATTTTTAGCTTGAATTCATTTTCGTGTTCAAATATTTTTCGTTGCACATGTGTGTGTTGTTTGTGTGTGTGTGGTGTGTTGTTGTATTAAGTGCGTTGTTGTTGTTGTTGTCTCGAGTGAAATCTTCTTCCATTCAATTTTTTCACCGTATCATGCGTCCTTGTATTGTTTTTGGAAATTATTTTTCAAAAAATTAATTTTTCGTTGTTGGTGGTTGTTTAACTATTTGCGAACTGTATGTATCTGACTCCTGTATCATGTTTTTATCTGACTTTTGCATCATGTTTGTATCTTACTCCTGTATCATGTTTTTATCTGACTTTTGCATCATGTTTGTATCTGACTCCTGTATCATGTTTGTATCTGACATCTGCATCATGCTTGTATCTAACTCTTGTATCCATCTGACTCCTGTATCATGTTTGTATCTGATTCTTTCATCATGTTTGTATCTGACTCCTGTATCATGTTTGTATCTGAATGTGGGAATGGCGGTTGGTTGATGACGCAGATGCGAAGATGCCCCCTGTTGGCCACGTCCCCCCCCCTCCATGCAGTCGTTCGTTTTTTGTGTTTTTTCTTGATCGCTTCCGTTATCATCGTACAACATCTTCCGGGGAAGATCAGGAGAGAATAAAATCGATAAGGATGACGTCATAGTTACGTCATCGTATCGCGCGGTTGCGTCGATATGATTGGATGCTTCGGCGAGTGTGTGTCTGCCTATGCTTGGCTGCTTGTTTGTTTATTGACGTGTGAATAAATAAGTATTTCTTCCGTCTATTTATAACTCATGTTTCTTACACACACACACACACACACACACACACACACACACACACACACACACACACACAGACAGACAGACAGAGACATACATACGTAGAAACAAGCAAGCACGCAAAATGATGTTTAAAATAGTTGCAAGGACTCAGTGCATTCCCTAAATTGATTTTTTAAAATGTTTCCATCTACTTCTTCATTCTTTCATTTTTACTTACTCTCATTTTTCCATTCATTCGTTCATTTGTGCTTTTATTTGTTGCTAACTTTTTCAATCACTCATTCAATCACTCATTCATTCATTCTCTTGCTTTATTTAAAAAATTTTGATTTCACACAAGATAAGTTAACCTCAATCATCATCACCACCCCCACCCCCACCACCACTACAGATTAGAACTCTATCAGAAGGTTCCTAATCTCAGGATTCTGACATGCGGGGGTGACGGAACGGTGGGGTGGGTCCTGTCGGCCATCGACCACCTCCAACTTCAACCCCACCCCCCTGTCGCCATCTTGCCTTTGGGGACCGGAAATGACATGGCCAGGACTTTAAACTGGGGAGGGGTGAGTTTGGTGGTGGTTCTGATGTGATGGGATGATGACGACCTTGTTGTTGGTGACGATGACGACGACGATGATTGTATAAGTAATGACAATTTTATTGAATAAATATTTGGCCGCCCCTTAAACTTAGTCGCCCTTGTTGGGTGCACCATTTTGCTACCCCCCTGGGCTAGGGCCGGCCCTGGTCAGTTGCCCGGGATGAAGGCCGGCAAGCAGGTGGAAACATGAAAACTTCTTGCGCATGAATTTTTGAAGACGTGTGAATTAATTCTAACAAAAACGAAAAGATGGTGGAAGAATGAGGAGAGAGAGAACGAGAAAGAGAAAAAGATGAAAGAGAAAAAGAAAAAGAAAAAGAAAAGGAAGGCAGAAAAGGGAGAGAGAGAATGAAGGAGAGGGTAAAAATAAAGTGTGGAAAGTTGTGTAGAAATGTTGAAAGTGTCGACGAGATGTAACTGATGGGTTCCTTCTCGCCTCCTCCAGTTTCCACGTTGCCACATGGCGGCTGCTGTTGCTGCTGCTGCTGCTGTTGTTATTATTATCGTTATAATTATTTGTATTACTGTATCTGTATCTGAACAACGTGTGCAACGTCACTCTCTCAGAAGCTGTAGTAGCAGCAGTTGTTGTAGTAGCAGCAGTTGTTGTAGTAGCAGCAGTTGTTGTAGTAGCAGCAGTAGTAGTAGCAGTAGTAGTAGTAGTAGTTGATGATATAATCATCTTCATCATCGTCGTCGTCATCATCATCATCGTCGTCGTCGTCATCATCATCGTCAGGGCTACACAGACGAACCAGTGAGTAAAATTTTATCATCCGTTGAAGAAGCTGTTTCCGTTCTTGTGGACAGGTGGTCATGATGATGATGATGATGGTGGTGGTGACGATGATGATGGTAGTGGTGATGATGATGATGGTGGTTGAAAAAATACATTGTTATTTAAGTATATCATCTTCCTCATCCTAACCTTCACCCTTATTATCGTAATCATCATCATCATCTCTATCATCGTCATCATCATCATCCTAATCACCACATATTTCTAGATGGAATCTTCAAGTCGAGCCCCTTGCGATAGAAGACGATCAACCAACACCATCATCATCATCAACAACAACAACAACATCATCAACAACAACAACATCATTATCATCAACAATAACAACATCATCAACAATAACAACATCATCAACAACAACATCAACAAACTTGTTGCTTGGTAGCAGTTGTCTTAGTGGAACAGACTACGATGGTGGGAATGGTTGTGCCGGTAACTTCAGCAATATTGGTGGTGGCGGTAGTAGTGGTGGGTGTGGAAATAGTGGTAGTAGTGGCGGTGGTAGCGTCACGAAGCTTCCACTCAACGTAATGAACAATTATTTCAGTATTGGGGCCGATGCTAATGTTACGCTCGAATTTCACGAGTCCAGAGGTTATGAGAATGATGACGATGATGATGATGATGTGATGATGATGGTGATGATGATGATGTGATGATGATGGTGATGATGATGGTGGTGATGATGATGGTGGTGATGATGATGGTAGTAATAAAGATAGAAGCATTAGAGATTTTTAAAGTTTATAAAAATGAAATTTTTTACTCAACCTCTTCAGAAGCCAAGCCGGAGAAGTTCAACAGCAGGTTCAAAAACAAAATGTTCTACGCCGGGGTAACATTATCATAATTTATGTGCATTTTTAATTAATTGCCACAATTTATTCAATTTCTTGATAGAATTTTTATTCAATGTCATATCAACAATTCGCGCCTTTTGCACGTAAGCATCGGCGTCTCGTTATTAGTTATTTCGAGGCAATACGATTCGATACGATACTGCAGTTTTGTCTCGAACGAAACGAGACAACCCTTCTGCATCAGATAGATAACTATCCAACAGACAGCACCCCTATAGCAATACGATGTTGAGGGGCGTTTGAAATTTTTAGGTTTGGAACCTGCTAGCACTGCAACGTTAATTTTGTGCTACCGCTGCTGTGTAATGTTTGGCCAGCAAAAAGTTAAAGATAAGTTTGAAATAAAAACAAAACCTGAAAACCTGCTTATTTGAGTTGAACAATTATATGAGACCACTAAACCAACAAATAGAGCGATTTTTGATGCGCCAGACCTATCATTTTCCATCTCCGGCGAGCAACCAGCAGGTAGCTCGTAAGACTGTCTGGATGGTTGCTAGATGTACTTTTAGCTGTTGAGAGACATGGCAGGCGAGTTCTCTTTCTCCGCTAACTCTGATTTACCGAGCGAACTGCATTGAAAGAAACAGAAACAAAAGTCATTGAAATCGAAATGCGAAACTATAGTTACGATTTTGTAAAACTTTTCATTTTTTAAGAATGATTTCTCTGCATTTAAATCTTTTCGAGACGTTAAAATGACAAAAATGTTGCCTCCTATTTATTATTTTATACGAGACTTCCTGAAAAATGCCTCGTTTGAATAACGACACGGAAGGTGTCTCGATTGGCAGGAAACGAGAATAACGAGTCGAGACGCAGATGCCCATTGTGCGCTTGAACTTCCAACAATCACAAAATTAACACCAACAACATCGTCAGCACCAACAACAACATCAACACCTACAACATCAACAGCAACAACATCAACAACAGCAACAACATCAAGAAAGATTTAAAAGCCCACATACATCAGCGTCATTCTCACTTGTTAAATTACTTCTCTTTTTTCCTCCTTCGTTCGTCAGATCGTAAGAACGAAAATGATTAAATATTCTGCTAATTTTTTTGTTCGTTGTCATCATTTTCATCTTCTTCTTTTTCTCCTACTTCTCCTTCTTTTTCTTCTTCCTCTTCTTCTTCTTCTTTTTCTTCTTCTTCTTCTTCTTCTTCTTCTTCATCTTCTTCTTCTTCTTCTTCTTCTTCTTCTTCTTCTTCATTTAATCTCTCATATTTAATAAGTTAATAGAATCCTTAGAAAAAAATGAGACGAAAAAAATGAATCGTCAAATTAAAATGCGAAATATTATGCTTGAATAACTATGTATGTATGTATGTATGGATGTATGCATGTATGTATGTATGTATGTGTGTATGTAGGTATGTATATATGTATGTACTCTTACTTTTGAACTATATTTGGTTTCATATTTAATTTATTGAAATGCTATAGAATCCTAAATTCAAAACTTTAATTTTATGTACTCATTTTGAACTATATCTCTGTTTCATAAGATTAATAGAATAGAATCTGCAGTTCAATAACTTTTGATTTATTTCGATCTAGTTTAATCCTTGATTTTTGTCGAACTATTTTAATTTTTGATTTTTGTTGATCAATGTTGATTTTATTTGGATAGGGTGACTTTCTTACAAGCATTTGGTTGCTTTTTTAGTTTACCCCTCTTTTGAGAAAATAAACGAATTGAATTGAATTGAATAGTTGAAGTAAATTACATTGGAAAAAAATTATGATTTGAAGATTTGTTTGAAATGAAAATTATGAAGGTCGGGGGCATAGATATTTTGAAGAGGAGTTGGAAGGATTTAACGGAGTACATATGCCTAGAAGTAGGTTCATTCCTCCATTCTTTCATTCATTCATTCATTTCTTGCTCATTCTGGTGTTCATTCGTTTATTAACTCTTCTTCCATCGAGTCTTTCTTAACATTTATTCATTCATTTTGTCAGTAAGTTAGTCATTCATTCATTCAATTTAGTTATTTATTCACTCATTCATTTATTTGTCCTACTTCACTTTTTCATTCGTTCATACATTCATTCACTCGTTCATTCATTCCTTCATTCGTTCATTCATTCATTCACTCGTGAAGTGTGACGGACAAAACATGGATTCAATTGTGAAGCATTCGAAATTTCACTGCTTACTATTCCTCAACATCCCAAAGTTAGCTATGATGATGATAAATGATGACGACGATGAAGATGATGATGACGTCATATATTATATTTATAATGTAATGATTTTGATTTGTCTGCATCATTTTCATGATCAATCGTCATCACAATTAGTAACACTTTTTTGTCACCAACATCATCTTCATCAACATCATCATTATCGTCGTCATCATCATCGTCCAAATATAGCAGCAAATAAATCCAATTATACTTGTGGAATCATTTGAAATAATTTATTTATCTGCCCAGACAGCATTGTTTCTCTCTCTTTCTCTCTCTCTCTCTCTCTCTTTCTCTCTCTCTCATTTTTTCGTTTCATCTTTCTATTTTTTGTGTTTTTTCATTCATTTCATTCATCCATTCTCTTTCTTTCTCTCTCTGTCTCTTGTTTATCTCTTAGATTTTTTTCAGTCATCTTCTTTGAATTTTTGTTACTTTAATTTAAATTTAAATCTCATCTCCCTCCTCACTCTCGCCATCTCTCTTTTATTTTTCCATTGTTTTTTTTCGTTCGTTCTTTCATTCATTCGTTCGTTCATTCCATTCAAGTTTCACTTTCGCTAATGTTTTTGTATAGAAAGAATAGAAGAAAAGAATAAGAAATGAGAAGATATGAATATAAAATGAATGAGTGAATGATTGAAAGAAGATGAAAGAGAGAGAAGAATCAGTGTGTGTGTGTGTGTGTGTGTGTGTGTGTGTGTGTGTGTGTGTGTGTGTGTGTGTGTGTGTGTGTGTGTGTGTGTGTGTGTGTGTGTGTGTGTAAAAGAACGGTCCGCGAAGATATTTTATGCGGCCCGCAAAGCCTTGCTCGCCAAAAAAAGGTCGAAAAAATTTGCTAATTAAGTACATATGCAGCCCTTCAAAGGTAAAATAGTTCTCAACGCGGCCCTCACAGCAATAAGTTTGCCACCCCTGTGGGAAAAGTGACGATGCAAATCGAGAGAAAGGGTGAGAGAGAGGTACGTGAGATAAATAAATGTAGCATACATGACGATGCATCCACACGCTCACAAACACACACACACACGCATACACACAACGTTATATCATGTTTTATTGTCCATTTTAGCACTGACATCTAATGAAATAATGTCTATTATTCTTTTACGTCACTTTGCCTCTCCTACCTTTTTTCTTTATTTCTTTCTCTCTTTCTCTTTCTCTCTCTCTCTCTCTCTCTCTCTCTCTCTTTATCTCTCTATTTTTCTACTTATCTATCTCTTTCAAAATGTTACCTACTGAGATGTATTAATACATATGATGATATTAATTTAATGCGATTATCCTCATTAACATCCATCATAAATCTATTAGCGCCATAGAACGCTTCTACTTCCTTGCAATCTCCATCATATTATCATCACATCGTCGTCGTCGTCATCACTATTACGTTATGATGACGTTATCATGACGTCATCGCCACCAGGTACGCCGCAGGAACCAACCCGTGGGGCAACTCATCTTCAAGTAACTTTCGCCAGCAGAAACCAGACGATGGATACCTGGAGGTTGTCGGATTCACCGCTGCTTCATTGGTCTGCCTGTCTGTCTGTCTGTCTGTCTGTCTATATTTTTGTGTGTTTGTCTGTCTGTCTCTCTGACTGTTTGTTCGTTTTTAAGTGTGTCTCTGCTCGCCTTTTTGAATGTTTGCAGTCTATCATTTACATTTACTTTATTTTATTTTATCCTAATGTATGCTTGTACTTAGTTGTATGTAAGTACGCACTTGAATGTACGACCGACAGGCCAGTCTGCAGATGGGTGCCCACAGTGGAGTCAGGGTGACTCAGTGTCAGAAGGCCTGCGTTAAAACTTTCAAGTCCATGCCTGTCCAGGTGGATGGAGAGCCCTGTCGGTCAGTTGCTGGCGTCATCATCGTCATCATCATCACCATCATCATCGTCATCATCGTCACCATCAACTTCATCATTAACTTCATCATCATCATCAGTCTTTCTCCTTCCACCATCACGATCGAACGGAGAAACCAGGCTTGCATGCTCCAGAAACTGAAGAATAGAGGCTCAACATCGTCTGTGCAATCTGGGTGATGATGATGATGATGTTGTTGTTGATGATGAAGATGATGATGGTGATTTTTCACCTTCTTTTCAATATTTACCCATTACCTCCATCAACAATATCATAATCTTTGTCATCATCATCATCATCGTCGTCATCATCATCAGTAACATCGCAGGCAGGCAAGACACCAACATATCAGAGATTCAGATCAGACTGGTCACAATGGCTGACTATTCTACGCTCATCCACGATAAGTTGAAGCTTAATCAAACGTGTATGTCTGTATGTGTGTGTGTGTGTATGTTTGTATGTGTGTGTGTGTGTGTGTGTGTGTGTGTGTGTGTGTGTGTGTGTGTGTGTGTGTGCTTTTTTATGTATTGTAAATAAAATAACGAAATGTTAAACAATTTATACTGGCTAGTTTTTAACAAATTTCAAGCAATTGTTGCTAAAATGGGGATTACGGTGCATTTACATTGTATACATCTGCAACTATTCACATACACACACACGCACACACGTACACACACACACAGCCATCACAATCACAACGATCGAAGCAGAGCACGATAGCGATTTGAGATCAGTGAGACAACTGATCAACAGCAAACTGCGGAAAGTTCGTATTTATTTTATCAATTATATTTGCGATAATATAATTAATAATAAGAATAATAAAACCATAGTTAAAAATAATAATAATAAAACTATAATTAATGATAATGATACTATAATTAATAATAATAATAAAATAACCAATATACTTCTATCTGCAGACTTTTCCGAATAACACGTCTCGAACTCCGGGTCTGAGTGAATCCTGGTGCTTTCTCGATAGTGAGGAGTTTTGATAATCATCCTTTTCATCGTCGTCATCATCACCATCGTCATCTTCATCATCACCACCATCATTATCATTACCACCAGCGCAAACAGCTGATCAGTACTTCCGGATCAAAGCGGGCAAGGAGCACCAGCACTACATGAGTGATGTCACTTCCTCCCATCTCTTCATTCTCGATCCTGATAATGATCTCTCACTTTGCGGCGGTTATGATGACGACGACGACGATGGGGACGATGATGATGATCGCCAAAACAAGGATGATGAAGATGATGATGAGGATGATGATGATAATGGTGGTGGTGATAGTAATGACGATCGTCGCGATCACCGATGCTTTGATTATCGAGCTTTCAAGAGAGAAAGAAGAGATTATGATAATGATACCCGAATCAATAATAATAATAATAATAATAATAATAATAAAAAGAAAAAGCAAAAGACCGTCAATGAATCCTGTGATAAGAACAACATTATCATTTACGATGGCCGAACGGAATGTGCCAACATCAACAACAACAACAACTACAGCAACTACAAGCGAACCAAAAATGATGATGACGACGACGACGAAGATGGTGATGGTGATGATGAGAGTCGTATTCAGCCTGAAAGAACAATTTTACAATCAGGTGGTTATGATTATAGCGGTACTGCAGGTCACATGTTTTCAGCAAGGGGGAGGGGCAAACTTTTTTTTTGTGGGCTACGTGGGAATAAGTAGCGGGTTCGAAGGGCCATACTCAGTGTGCTTTTGTCGTATTCGAACCAGGTCACTGCAAAACCGAAGTAAGCGACACTAACCACTAGGCTATCACGCCGATCATGCAACTAAATTGCACTGCAATAATCCTGCAAGCCGCAATTTTCCACCCTCTGATTTATAGTGATGACGACGACGACTTCGTTGGCGCTGATGATGTAATAGCCTTTGGGGCAAGATGATTTATTATTTTCATTATCGGTGTGACTGCCCTGTTCAGTCGAAATCATATTCAGAAGAATTAATAATAATAATAATTTTAATAATAATAATTATTATTATTATTGCTGCTACTGATCATGGTATTTCATAAATAATAGATGATCATGAACACCATCATCACTCCCCACAGCATTTCTGATCGCTTGCAAGACTGGAGATATGAAAACAGTTTGTTCTGTCTTTTTTTCCTTCGTTCATTCATTCGTTCATTTTTTCGTTTGTTCGTCGGTTCATTCGTTCGTTTGTTCATTAATTTGTTTGTTCATTTGTTCATTCATTCGTTTATTTATTCATTCATTTGGTTGCAAAAATTGAACATGACCAAAGGCAACCAACCGGCCAAGATTGTAAAACATTCATTCATTTCTTTCATATGTATTCATTCATTCAATTATCCATGCCTTCATTCACTCGCTCACTTATTCACTCACTCATTCGATCATTCACTCCTACATTCTTTTCTTCCTTCATTCATTCATCCAGTTGCAGAAGTTGAACATAACAAGGGAGAACGCGGAGACACGGGACAGCATAACGGGAATGACAGGCTTGCACTATGCCTGCGTGAATGATCATCTCAGAGTCGTTCAACACTTGATCGCCAGAAGTTTGCTCATTCTTTCATTCTCTCATTCATTCATTTTTTCATTCAATCACTCGCTCATTAGTTTCTTCATGCATTTGTCCATGGATAATAATTATAATGATGATGGTGACGATGATGATGATGATGACTTTTTTTTATTTCAGCTCCCACCTCAATTTACGACGTTGTAGACAATTTGAAGTAAGTTGATATCATCATCACCACCACCATCATCATCACTACCACCATCATCATCATCATCACTACCACCATCATCATCATTGCCCCCATCATCATCATCATCATCGCCACCAGGAAGCAGACGGCCCTCCACAAGGCCTGCTCCATTGTTAACCGCAAGATCATACTCACGCTCATCATAGCCGGATGCAGATGCTGCATCCGAGATGACGAAGTATGACGTCACCATCATTTTCATTATCAACATCATATGACGTCATCGTTATTAGCATAATCATCGTCGTCTCGTTCGTCATACTAACACGTTCCTCATCATCTTTGTCGTAGTTCTCATCACCATCATCATCATTACCATTATTATTATTATTATTATTATTATTATTCTTTTATTATTATTATTATTATAATTCTTTTATTATTATTATTATTATAAGGGTTTCCTCCCGAGTACATTAGCCCTGCAAGCGAATGATGTTGATCTTTCAAAATTCATTAGAAGTTTGTTTCTGTATTTGTCTCAGTTTGTCTGTCTGTTTGTGTGTGTATATATGGGTATATTTATATGGGTATTTGTATGTACGTGTAATCTGTGTGCATGTTGTGTTTGCATGTGTGGTTAGTATGATTGTTGTGTCATTTTTCTTGAAGGCTGTTTTTTATTAGGTCTTGAAAAGTTCGTTTTTCCAGTCTATTGAGCCACCATTACCATCGTCATCATCATCACCATCATAACCATCATCATCACCATCATAACCATCATCATCAACATCATAACCATCATCATCACCATCGTCGTCATCATCAGGAGTTGAGTTGCAGGAATGTCGAGACATGGGTCAGAACATGAACATGTTCGGTGCGGCAACTGACAACCAGTGTTGTTGATGACGACGATGATGATGATGATGATGTGGTGATGATGATGATTGTGTGGTGACGATGATGATGATAATTATGTTAATAATAATCATTTACCTCTTAACTTTACCATTATCTACGCGTATAAATTTTTTAATAATGTTTGATATTATTATTATTATTACATAAATAATAATTATTTTTATTATTATTATTTTGTTGCTGTTGTTGTTGAGGTTGTGGTTGAAACTAAGGCCCAACAGACAAATTTGGAGCGCAATAATTTTCCTATTTCATTTACACACACACTGACACACAAGCAGATGAATCTCACACATTAAAAGTTTTTTATTTGTAATAATAACAATAATTATTATTATTATTGTTATTATTATCGTTTCTAATGATTTTGTTGTTGTTGTTGTTGTTCACTCGATCATTTTTCCGATCTCAACCTTTTTCCTCTTCCGCTCTGTTGTATCGATCGTATCGACTCATTTGAAACGAGACAAGCCTGCAGATGTATCACCATTCGAAACGAAACTGCACGTACACGCACACAAACACACACAGTTTAGATAGCTTCAAGGGTTTTATGCACACAGCTGTTAATTATATAAATTTTAAAAAAACTTTAATTTGTGATAATAATCATCAATAATAATATTTTCAGATGACGTTTCTTATGCATTTCTAATTGTAATCAATGTGATAATTGAACATCGGTTTGTGTCTGTTTATGTACCTTTGAATGTCTGTTTGAATGTATGTTTGCATGTATGTTAGCTTGTGTGTATGTTTCTATGTTGTTTAAATCAAATTTTATCATCGAGTCAGTGAAATTTTGTGAACTTTTTTCTTAAAAAATTTTTTGATAATAAATCGAAATAAATAATTATATAAATCGTGTTTTTCATTTTTATTTAATAAGTAAATGAATGGATGAATGATCGCATGAACTGATGCATGAATGAATTGATGAACTGTTGAATGATTGGATACACGTTGGAATGGAGAAATTAAAATTTTCATCCAACTGGAAGTGCAGATTCATTCCACAGATGGCTCGCCTAAATCATTTTCGCAATTCACAGTCGTCTTCATCGTTTACATCTTCATCATACGCCATCTTCTTCATCATCGTCGTCATCATCATCATAGTGGTTTCATCATTATCAGTTGAGAGATAATTCCTCTTCTGTTCTCTTTCCAAAATTGATAATAATAAAAATAATAATAAAAATAACAGTAATTATAATAATGAGGAGAATAATAATAACAAGGGTGTTGACGCTGATGAAGATGTTATCATCTTGCGTGATGAATACATTAAAATCATGACACTCGAAAGCAAGCGCTGGATTGCATGGGTCCGTGGTAACATTTTTTATACACGCACACAAACACACACATACATACATACATCATATATACATACATACATACAAACACACATACATACAAACACACATACATACAAACACATACATTCAAACATAGATTGAAGGCTGCTGTCTGCTGGTTCCTTGAGCAACATGCAGCTGGCCTGATCAATAAAAGATGTGTTCACTGTCTCATAAGAAGCTGCGGTAGTAGTAGTTGTTGTAGTAGTAGTGGTAGTAGTAGTAGTGGTAGTCGTAGTTTAGTATTATTATTAATATTAGCAATAAAGTTGTAATTTTTTAACTAATCTTCTCGGTACGTTTATAATAAGTGAGGATGTTTTTGTTGTTGTTTAATGATGATGATGACGACGATGATGAGAAGGAGGAAGAGGAAGATGTTGTTTCTTTTTCTTCACTTTATGCAGTTGTATTAATACAGTTTGAGACAAATGCATGCGTGCATGAATGCTAATATATTTCGCGGAGGCATACATACATGCATACATAGATACATACATACATAGATACATAGATACATGCATACATAGATACATACATACATAGATACATACAGACATACATACGTACGTACGTATTTTTCAAGTTTTCAAAAGAAGCAGACTCATTTACAGAATATTTTTCATAGCATAACCCTTTCCTAGGTGCATTCAACGTCAGCTTTGCGACCAATGCTGAATAAGTTGGCGTTTTTTAGGCTGTTGTTGGTCAGTTTAGCACCAACTAATGGCTATAATTAAACATATTTAATAAAAATATATTATAAAGAATAATAATTATAATTGCTATATTAGTTGAGTTTCTTGGAATACATAGTTTAAGAAAGAAAATGTGGATAGATGGATGGACGGTTAGATGGATGAATGAACTGATGAATAGATGGATTGTTTGAAAAGTCGATGGATGAAGAAATGGGTGGATGGAAAGATAAATAAACGAATGAATGAATGAATGAACGAATATAGATTGATGGACGAAAGGATAGCGAGGCAAGTTTTAGAGATCCTGATGGAATGGAGAGTCAATGAATCCGATGAATGAACCAGATGTCAGATAATTTTCGGTGGCCACATTAACAACAACACCGTCAACAATATTAACAACAACATTGTCATCAACATCAACAACGACAAAACCATCATCTCTTAAATGGATTACAAACATCAAACTGCTTCATCTATTTTGTTCTACTAAGCAGCGGCAATAACAATTATGAAAGTAACAATAGTTTGAATACGTGGCCAAAGATTGTTAAAAATAATTTGGTCAACTTGTCATTCATTTGATCATTGATGTCTGTTTATTTCTCTACAACCAATCAACTGATTCCCTGCAGCCAATCACAGCAATCCATCAAACTATTCAATAATTGCTCATCATCAAACCAGCCAATCAGAACATTTTATTCAACTTAACCGGCCAATCACGTTTCGTTTCTGGCATGGGCAACCAATTATGTGCGCCCTGGAAGAAGGTCTACCAAGATGATGACAACCAATGGACGCCCAGGAAGGATTCGCATCTTTTGAGGTGTGTGTGTGTGTGTGTGTGTGTGTGTGTGTGTGTGTGTGTACTTGTAGATGATGGGGCGTTTGTTATATATTGTGTGAACGTGTTTGATTTCAAACATATTGAGCCAAATCAATCAAAACTGGCCAACCAATGAAAACAGACTGTGGGCGGAGTTATTTGAGGTTCAGGAGGAAGACGGAGAGATATGTTGGAGCAAGTTGTCGGATGATGTTGTACCGATCAACATTACCTGCGTCCAGAACAATCCACTGGCCATCTTCCAGATCACCGCCTACAACCGACATGTCGAGAAGATATTTGACGTCAAACTGACTCAACCTGGTTCGTTCGTTCGTTCATTCGTTTGTTTGTTGTGTGGTGGTGGTGGGTTCTCCACATGCTTCTCCACAAATGTTATGAATCTTACGGTAAGTTTAGTAATTGTGCTCACAAATTTGTGGCTCTTTTAGTGCTACCAACGATTTGTTCTCATCATTTCATTCAATGTTGAACTTTCACATCATTATTTTCTACAGTTTTTTATCAATAATTCACCAATAATTTATCAAAATTTTATCACAAATAATTCAGTAATAATTTTTCAAAATTTTACAAATAATTCATCAAAAAATCTGTCGAAAATTCGAGACCAATTTAACAAATATTCAGCAATAGTCCACTAAAAATTCGCCAATAACCCATCAATAATTCGTCAAAAAATTGGCGATAATTGGCCACAATTCAACGCCCACCGACGGCCGCAGGGACTCGCATAACTCAGGCGTCCGAATGTTTCGTGCACTGGAAGGATTCGAAGCTGGATCACGAATGGGGACTCAACTTCACCACTCCAACTGACGCCAGGAGATTCAGAGAGTGCTGCTCTGTATGTTTCTGTTGTTGTTGTTGTTTTTGCTGCTGCTGCTGTTGTTGTTGTTTCTGTTGTTGTCGTTGTTGTTGTTTCTGTTGTTGTTGTTGTAGTTGTTATGTTTTGTTGTAATAATGTTTACTTGAACATACATACATACCTACACACATACAAACATACATACATACAAACAAACATACATACCCACACACATACAAACATACACACACATACATACTCACAATCATGCCTGCGTGCAATCGCACACATACTTTACATGTACACATACACACATGTACAAACAAGTGTACAGAGCAGCTGCGTGGCTAGTGGTGGGTGACCTTACTCTCTCTTTCCTCAATCTCTCTCTCTCTCTCTCTCTCTCTCTCTTGCATATATTTTTTGAAACTAAATTATCTCTTCCTCTCTCTTTTATTTTCTCTATCGCCCTATCACTCTCTCCCTCATTTTATATTTCCGTCTTTCAATCATTTTTGTTACCATCATCACATCACATCATAACCTTCACAACCATCTCCACCATCATCACCATCTTCTTCATTATCACGGTCATGACGCCAGCGCAATCAGACGAGTAGAAAGTCAGCTTCGAACCCCACCTCCCCCGTGGTTCAACCGAGGCGAGCCATCTCCTCCCCGGAAGAACTCGGCAGTCATGATGATGATGACGGAGGAGTGTGCGTAGGGGGTGTGGGTGGGTCCATTTCAAACTACCAAGGGGTGTTCGGCACGGAGGATGATGTTTCAAGTCATTACAGTCACGTTTCAGGTTGGCGTTTCTTTCCTCATCGCCATCACCATCATTATCTTACTGTTTTTCCCCAGTGACGTCATCATCTACGTCATCCTCACCAGGAATAGCCACAGCTCCAAGAAACTACAATAAGAACAGCTGCAACAGACAACAACAAACACAATCCATGTACTCAACAATGGATGTATACAACAACAACAACATCAACAACAACAACAACATAAAAACCATCAACAACATCAACAACGATTGTGTTAGCAGCAACAATGAATCATACCGCTGCGAAAATATATACTCGAAAATAACTCGAAACCCACAGCAACAACAACAACATCAACAACAACAACAAAACATTTTCTCTGGCACGTTACGTCATCCAGTGACGGAAAAGTTGTACCTTGCAAACAACAACAACCTCAACAACAACATTAACAACAACAACATCATCAACAACAACAACATCAACAACAACAACATCATCAACAACATCGTCAACAACAACTTTTTAGATAAACCCGTGCATGGCAACACAATCAGTTCTGGGCACAACAGGTAGTAGTTGTTGTTATTGATTGTGTTTTTGTTGCTGCAGTGTTGTTGCTGATGTTATGCTAATGTTGTTGCCTTAAGGTAGATTTTGTGTTGTTGTCAATTGTATTCCTGTCATGTTTATTAATAACAACAAGGATGGTTGTTCATAACTGGCACCAAGAAACAAACATACAAACGCATCTGGAAACACACATACAAACTAACAAACATACACACATACAAACATACATACATACATACATACATACAAACATACATACATACTTACATACAAACATACATACAAACACACACACGAACGTACAGAATGAACAGCTTAGGACATTATATCAATCACGGAAACAAAAACTTTGATGAAGTATGCCGATGTTACATTTGTATTAACTTTGTATATTGGAACTTTTTACATACTTTGTTGTGGTTGATGTTCTTGTCAAAAATTTTAAAATTTATCATCTGAGGTTTAAAACCACGAATTGACTGTTGTCTAGATATCTGTTGGATAAGTTTCAATAAGAATCGAACGTAATTTTTTAGAGGATTCAACTTCTTGGTTGTCCAGCGATGTATTTAAGACAAACTCAAAGATATTTATTACCTCTGATCTGCAGTTTTATTTCATGCTCGTTTCAATTTTTTTTTTCGTTCATGTATTAACTTATGGCGTTTTAGAGATATTTGTTTTAATAACACTTTATAAACTCGTTATAATAATAATATTAATAATAATATTAATAATAATAATAATATTAATAATAATAATAATGAACCACAAACACTAGCTGTCGTCGGCAATGCCGCCAAAGTACAACTATCTTTCAAAATCATTGAAAAACATTACCTGCTCCCCTGGTGCAAAGTCAGTATGTTTGTTTGTATGTTGATGTCTGAATGTGTGTGTATGTTTGTACGTTGAGGTTTGCTTGTATGTATGTATGTCTGTTTGTATACATGTTTGTATACATGTTTGTATACAAGGTTATGAATAATTATTGTTTCTTCATTTTTTTTTTAAATTTTGCAAAAATTCAAATTGCAGTTTTCAAGAATTCTGCAGAAATAATCGAGAATTTCATAACACAACAACGCACTACAACAACAACATCAACAACAACAACAACATGTCAACATCAACAAAACCAACAACAACAACATCAACAAAACACGCCGAGTTAAGACAGTTTAGTAGGGAACCGACTGTTCTAAACTTCAACAGCAGCAACATCTTCAACAACAACAACCTCAACAACGATGATGATGGTTGCGATACTGTCAACAACAACAACGCAACCGACTCACATCTAGTCAGTCAATTTGCCAGACAGCTCACACATTCTATCAATCAATTTAATCCAATCAACAACCGCAACGACGACGACGACAATGATGGTGATGCATCTGGTGTTGATGGCGGTAGTAACAACAACAATAACAATAACATCTACAGCTCGTCGACAACAAAATCGTTAAAAAGCAGCAACAACATATCAACATCAACAACAAAAGCACAGCCACTGAAAGACAGTTTATTTTCAATTGGTTTCGACAGCAACACCTTGAAAAGATTGCTGCAAGTTCTGCCTGATGTTACTCCGTTCGATCAAGTTGTTCATATTTATTAATTTATTTAATCATTCATTCATTAATTCATCCAGTCAGTCATTTTTTCGGTCGTTCATTTATTCATTCATTTATTTATTCATTTATAATAATTTTATAATTATAAATATTAATAATTTATTTAAAAAAAATTATCCGTAAACATCTCGCGATTAAACATGACCAGGCGAGTATCAGAAGCAAGTACACACTGACCTCTCCAACTGATAGTACAACAACGACATCAACAACAACATCAACAACAACCACAACATCAACAACAATATCAACAACAACAGCATCATCGTCGTCGTCGTCGTCAACAAAAATGTCTTCAACTACAACTTTCCCAACAAATAGTAAGCTATATAAACTTTCAGCTAGCACCATCACAATGAAATATTTTGTGCTTAATTAGCTTTAAGATCTCAGAATTTAATTGCAACAATCCTTTTGAACTAATTTTGGCTATAAAATTTAGTCGTATAATTTAACATCATCCCATCGTATCTGATGGGGTGATGTTTCATAATTGCAACCTCCTATTTAACAATTTTTAAAAATTTTCTAGCTGATGATGTTGTATCACAGTCGACCATTGTACCATGCACTTCAGATAAAACATCAACAACAACATCAACAACAACAACAACATCAACAACAACATCAACAAAATCAACAACATCAGGTGGTTATTCAGTCAGTTTGTTGAGATTAAAATTTGACCAAGCTGAATCAACAACATTAACAGCAGAAACCTCAACAACATTAACACCAACAATCACATCAACAACAACAACAACAACATCAGCAGCAACAAACGTGACGACAGCGACGACAGATGTAGCGTCCTCACCATCATCGCTTTCGATACTGAGTGTAACATCCGATGATTACCCCATAGAAAAGAGTTGTGGTGACGATGTTGACACTGGCGATGATGGTGCTGCGAATGATGGTGCTGGAAAATTTATAAACCATCAGAACGATGATTCTCAAATGATTGTGACGCCAGCGGCTGTTAATGATGATGAAACCAAACTTCAGCAACAACTTATCGAACATCAACTACAACATCAACAACAACAACATCATCAGCAACAACATCAACAACAACAACATCAACAACAACAACATCAACAACAGCACTTGTCATCGTCATCATCTCCTTCAGTTGTCAATTCTATCAAACAGCCAATCATGTCAACCATTAATCAATCAACTAATCATCATCAACAGCAGCAACAACATCATCAACGACAACATCAACAACAACAACCGCTACAACAACCGCTACAACACCAACAACAACATCAACTTGAAGGCTTAAGTTTTTCATCATCGTTCTCGTCATCATCATCTTACGCCACCAATCCAATCAATCAAGAACCCGCAATTGATAACAACGACAAAGTCCAGGTAAAACAACAACAACAACAACAACAATTTGTTAATAATATCGATTATAATAATAAATATTATTAATAACCTTGAAATTCAAACAGATTCCACCAATGAAATCCGACCTTATAGTTCCGCCCCTTGAAAGGCAAAGTGTTTTCCTTAGCAAGTGTAGCTCTGTAAGGAGAGCTGGGTTCGTTTATCTTTACAACAACTTACCGCATCTCATTAATGGAAGTTTAATACTTCCATTAGAAGTTTAATGAAATAACCCTAACCCTTTTTATATTACATACATCTAGCAGAAAAATTATCCCTTGGTGTCTTTCACGTTTTAATATATTTTCGGTAGACTCCAAACCGGCGGATTTTTGGATCTAGCTTAAGGAAACTAATCAAAGGATTTGACATTTATTTCTTTAAATTTTGTATTTTGGCTTGGTTTCATTGTTTTGACAAAAGTTTGCAATCTGTGTTACCTATCCTCTTCTCTGACTGCTTCTCAATCAAATACGAAGTTTTCAGATTTCAAGTCTCAACCGACAGCATTTTAGGAGCTCGCTATTCACGACTTTTACTGTATCATCAATTATTACTCTTATAATAGTAATAATAATATCATTATTATCATTACCACTGTTGTTGTTGTTAATGTTATTATAATTAATCCTCCTCCTCATCATCATCATCATGATCACCAGCTATCTTCTGGTAGCCAACCAACTGCTGCACAAGATGTCAACGATCACCATGGCGACGAACAACCAATGGGAAGAGTTCTACGTGTTGTTGAAGGGCGCCGCTCTGCATCTCCACCAATCAGAAGAGGGGGCACTTACGGATGAAGCCGCGCCCTGCCACATCATAGGTAGGCAACCTAACTGCAGTGTTGTCGATACCGAAGTATTACCGATACTTTTTAGTATTAGCTTTGGTACCGGCGATACTTTTGATGGCGCGTGTCAAACTTTATATTGCTCATACTGATTACTTAAACAAAAAAAGTCAAGTGGTTATATGTTACCATTGGTCATCTCAGATTTCTAAGTTTAGCGCAGGTTTCAAGCGGTAAATTTTAGATTTATAATTGAAGCTGTGATTTTATTTTGTGCAAACAGTTAATAAAAGTTGTCTGACTTTTAATTATTTTTCGACCATGAACAATTCGTCAGTTCTCATCGGATGCCTAGCCTACCCGGACGAGAACAGCAACAACAACAACAACAACAATAATAATAATAATAATAATAATGGTGGTGGTGGTGGTACGTTTGCTGTGAGCACCATTTTTGGAAACACATATCTGTTCAAGGTCGGTGTTATTCATCATCGTCAACATCAACATAATCAACATTATCATCTTCTTTATCATTCTTTTTCTAATCACTCACTCACTCATTTATTCACTCACTCACTCACTCACTCAGTCTGGATGTCCTGAAGAGATGCAAGGATGGATCGCCAACATCCACTCCGCTTGCATCAGCAGCATGGCCAGACAGATGAACAGATCGAATGTTTGCAAACTACTCAAGGCCGAGATACACAAACTTGAAAATAGCATCGATCTGGTGAGATTTTTTGGCGGTTGTTTTCTGTAATCATCATCAGCAACACCACCACTTTTTTCATCTTCATCATCATGGTAGTCGTTATTTCCATCGTCTTCATTCCAACCAACCAACCAGGATCTGAAGATGCGGAAGATGGCGAGCATGCAGTCGAACCTGGTGAAAGAGCCAGAGATGAGGTTAGTGCTCGAGAAGCAGATGCTGGAGTGGGAGAACAATCTGGACCGTCTTTACATGGAACAGTTCCAGCTGAGGTGTTACCTCGCTGCCCTGCAGGACCAACCACTGCCCAGTGCCAAGGTGCAGATGATGATGTTGGTGCCAATCATGATGATGTTGGTGCCAATTAACCGGTGATGTTATTAGTGGCTAATTGATTGAATGATTAGTTAAATGAATGAAATTATCAAAAACCTTTCAACAACAGTCCCTTTTGAGCAACATTTCAAAACTAGCCCGAACAAGTTTGGTCAGTTTGGGGGTGAGCAGTCCCTGCTCCTTCCACGCCACAATCTGTTCCCGTCTTCCCCTCACCCTTTCTGCCAGTCTGCACCTCTCCAAAATCACCAATCAGCAGCCACAGACAGGAATGTCTACCTTCAAAGCCGATGTTTCCACCTTTGGCTCGTTGTCGTCGTCGTCAACTGCAGCAGCTGCTGCTGCTGCAAACTCTGCGTCGTCAAAAGGAAAAGCCGCAAAGTGCCCACGACCGTTAAGTTTTCAAGCCGGGTTAGTGCTGCGCGCTCATTCATTCTTTCTTTCATTCATTCATTTGTTTATAGTTCAATTATTAACTGAAAAACTATTTGTTAAATAATATCATCTGATTTTTCAATCATTTGTTCATCCCGCCATCAACCTATCCTCCAAACAGTCCAGACAGTGAGTGCATATTGTTAGAAAACGAAAGTGATGAAACAAAAGTAGCATCAGCCTCATCCTCATCGCCTGGGGAAATTGGAAATCCCCAACAGTCCGAAGATGGCGAATCCAGCGTGGCTGTTTATTTGCCTGACGGACAGGTGAGGATGTCGTTGTTGTTGATGCTGATGATGATGCTGCTGATGATGCTGATGATGATGCTGCTGATGAGGCTGCTGATGCTGATGCTGATGATGATGACGACGACGATGACGGTGAAACAACCCCACCAGATCGTAAGGATAGGTGTGAACGAGCGAACGACCGCCTACGAACTGTTCGAATGTGTGACAACGCAGTGCCAACTCAACCCTGCAGTCTATTTCATGAGAGTGCAGCTGAAGTCGGCCACTGCAGCCAGTGCTGCTTCTGCTGCTTCTGAGACTGCTTGCTACAAGGTGGCTTGCTTGTTTGTTCATTTGTACACTCGTTCGTTTGTTTGTTTCTTCGTTCGTTCGTTTGTTTTCACTATATTGAAATATATTCGGCTTTCTGTGCTATACCCAGTATCCAAGTGAATGTTCTACCGCATAATTTAATTTATTTCTTCATTAATTAATTTCTTCCATTCATTTAATTGCATTTTTTCGTTGAAAGGTCCTTGAGAAGAACAACACAGTACTCAACGAGGTAGGCTTGTGTCTGCCTAATATTTCATTCATTCATGCATTCATTCATTCATTCATTTATGCATTCATTCATTCATTTATTCATTTATGCATTTGCTCATTCATTCATTTATTCATTCGTTCATTCATTCATTCACTTGTCAATTCACTCCCTCTTTTACCCAGGAGTACCAGAGGTATGAAGTATGCACCAAGTTGCTCTTCCAAACGGAAATCGTTCGAAACTGGAAAGAGAAGGACCTGGGTTTTTCCGTTGAATGCAGAGAGGATAATTTTAGCCACAACAACAACATCAATAATAACACCAATAACAACAATAACAACAACAATAACAATAATAGTAACAACAACAACAACAATCCAAATAATAATAACGACGACGATTTGAGCGTTTGCATCGTCGACGTAGCTAAAAATTCTCAATCGGCCTCTAGGAAAGGTAAATAATAATAATTATTATTATTATTATAATTATAATAATAATTATTATTATTAGCATAATTATTAATTATGCTTATTTTATGTTTTTAATACATTTTTGAAGGTTTACAAGTGGGTGACGAACTGTTGGTGATCAACGGCATGCTGGTCAGCGAGTTGGACATGATTTACATCGAGACGTTGTTGGAGGAATGCGATGTCGTCACTCTGACGCTGAGGTCTTGCAGGTGCATTGAACGGTTAGTTGGTCAGTTGGTTGGTCGGTCGGTCGGTTGGTTCGTTGGTTCGTTGGTTGGCTGGTTAATTAATCAATTAATTAATTAGTTAGTTAATAAATGAAAAATCATCAAGTTGTTTGATGTGGTTCATGATATAAATAAAAAAGAAACAAATAAACAAACGAACGAATGAACAAACAAATGAACAAACAAACGACTCCATTAAAACTTAAAAATTAAAACACTAAAGATCGTGCGGAACAGCTCTAACTGGTTTGATCGAAAACCAAGATGAAGGAATATACGAACCATTTCCACAGATACAACAACAGCAACATCAGCAACAACATCAACAACAACATCAACAGCAACAACCATATGCATCATTTGTTAATGCCAACACAACTGAAAACGTCTTTGAAAACACAAGCTGCAACAACAACGTTGAAGATGATGGAGCAGTTGGCAATTTTGAAGGATCAACTTATATCGATTTGTTGCGCCAACAAAAACAACAACAAGTTTATGAACAACAACAACAACAAATTTATGAACAACAACAACAGCAGCAACAAGTTTATGAACAACAACAACAAATTTATGAACAACAACAACAAATTTACGAACAACAACAGCAGCAACAAATTTACGAACAACAACAAATTTACGAGCAACAGCAACAACAACAGCTGATACTTGAGCAACAACAACGACAATTACTATTGTTAGAGCAGCAAAAAATGTTAGAACAACAACAACAATTTCAAATGCATCTGCAACAACAACAACAACTCACAAACAACCAACAATATGACAGCGAGCAACAGCTAATGCAACAACAACAATATTATCAAAAACAACAGCAACAACAGTATTTTCAACAGCAACAACAACAACAAAATCAGCAACAACTTTTTCAACACCAACAGATGCAAATTCAGCAACAATATCAAATTAACCAGCAACAACAACAGCAACAACAGCAACAACAACAACAACAGCAACAACAACAACAGCAACAACAACAACAGCAAATTCCTAACGTTTGGAACCCATTAACCAAACAAAGTAAAAATTATTTTCTCTTTATTTAATTACGTCTTTTACATACGCCATCATCATCGTAGTCATCACCATCACCTTATTCATCATACGTAATCACCATTTTGTCATCGTCACCATCTTATTCACCATCGCCAGGCAAGCCAGCCAGCAGCATCAATAACATCATCACGACAACAACAACAACAACAACAATGATAATGACGTCATCGTCGGCGTCATCACGTGCCATCATGTCGGACACTGTGAAGATGTGCCGCGTCATCATGGAGCTCATCGAAACTGAGAGGCAATACGTGCAAGTCTGTTGTTGTTGTTGTTGTTGTTGTTGGTGGTGGTGATGATGATGTTGTTGTTGTTATTGTTGTTGTTGTTGATGATGATGATGATGATCATGAGATGATGATGATGGTGATGATGGCGATTTTTTTCCAAAGGACTTGAATTGCCTGATCGAATGGTATCTCGAACCGTTGAAAAATGAAAAGATCGATGGTCAGTTGATGTTGTTGTTGTTGATGATGATGTTGTTGATGATGTTGTTGTTGATGTTGTTGTTGTTGTTGTTGTTGATGTTGTTGTTGATGATGTTGTTGTTGTTGTTGTTGATGTTGTTGTTGATGATGTTGTTGTTGTTGATGTTGTTGTTGTTGATGTTGTTGTTGTTGATGATGTTGTTGTTGATGATCAGCCGTCTCCATGCAAATAACCAACCAACCAATCAACCAGCCAGCCAACAAACAAACCAGCAACCAATCAGAAATCTCTCATATCAACCAATCATTTGCATAACCATAAACCGGTCGCTTAAACATTTAACCAACCAATCACAACTGACTGACCAACCAACCAACCAATCGCAACTGACCAACCAATCACAACTGACTGACCAACCAACCAACCAATCGCAACTGACCAACCAATCGCAACTGACCAACCAACCGACCGATGAATCAGGCATTGAGGAGATAGAGCAGTTGTTCGGCAACATCCAGGAAATAGTTCACTTCCAGAAGATGTTCACTCAGAGTTTGGAGGCCGCCATTGATAAAGAGATCAACCAACACACAGACCCTGACAAGGAGAATATTAATTTCAAAGTCGGTTTGCCACTATTATTATCATCATATGTCTGACAATTTTGAATTATGTTTGTAAATTAGTAATAAACAACTTCATCGTCATCACCACCATCATCATCATCATCATCACAGAAAATCTTGCTGGCACTTGGCAGTGCGTTCCTCTACTACGCTCATCACTTCAAACTTTACAGTTCCTTTTGCGCCAGCCACTCCAAAGCCCAAAAAATTCTGCTAGCTGGTAATGATGATGATGATGCTGATGGTGCTGATGATGATGATGATGATGCACAAACACACATCCTCACAAACACACGCGAACACTCACTCGCACACCAGACAACAACTCCTCGCTCCAAGACTTCCTAAAATCGCACAACCCCATGCAACAACACTCCGTGGCCCTGGAGTCCTATCTCATCAAACCCATCCAGCGGATCCTCAAGTACCCTCTCCTACTCAGGCAGCTGAAGGACCTCACTGACGTCAACAGCGATGAACATGACCATCTTAAAGGTTGTTTCAGTTTTCAATTTGATTTGTTCGTTCGTTCGTCCGTTCGTTCGTTCGTTCATCACCGTCATCACGATCAACCCCTCCTCCCTCGTAGAAGCCCTCCACGGCATGGAAGCAGTGGCAGAGCACATCAACGAGATGCAGAAAATTTATGAAGAGCACGGTGTGGTGCTGGACGAGCTGGCCAAACAATACAAAGACAGCAATCCAAATGAGAGGGTTATATTTCAATTTTTATGTTCGCAACTTTTTAAAATCATGGCAAATTTTATCTGACATTTTAAGCGAAATTAAAAATTTTAAATCTGATCATCATCTTGTTCTTTGTCTTTATCATCTTATTCGTCATCTTCTTTGCCCTCACCGCCACCACAACAAAGCAGGGTCTGGATTTGAACGTGGGTGAACTGCAAATGTACGGAACAGTAAACTGGTTGAACGCAAGCAGTGAGCTCGGGAAGATGAAGCGAGGGATGGAGCTGCTGACACTTCTTTTCATCTTCCGAACTGGGGTGGTTCTTATGGCGCAGGAGAAAGTCAAGGGGAAGAGGAAAATGAAGGTGGTGATGATGCGACGATGGTGATGATGGTGGTTTGATAATGTGTATTGTGATATGATATGTGCAAAGGTGACTTTAACGATGAAGTTTTTTATCCATCATCTTCCCAAACATTTCTTACAGTCCAATCAAAATCGTCTGGCCCCCTTCCTCTCTGACGTCACGAACGGATCAGGGATGGGCGGCACTCGCTACAAGACAGCCATTCCAGTGGATCAGTTGCAGGTGAGGTTGATGGTTGGCGACGCCCACGAGTGCCACGGCATTTGGGAGATGATTCACTGTGGATCACGTGACGAGGAAGATGGTCGAGCTGGCAGGCCGGAAAAAGTTTACCAGTTCGCAAGTTCGCAGGAAGCGAGGAGAGATTTTATAAAAACCATCCACTCATCCATCAGGGAGAGTGTTCAACAACAACCGCAACAACAAGTTTGTTTCCAACAACAATATTTTCAACAACAACAGCATGGCAAAAAATCAAGCCAGGTTGTTGAATTTCAACAGCAGCAGCAACAAATTCCATCGACATCTGCCACCGAATCACAACAACAACAACAACAACGACCAACAAAATCGTCTTTGAAGCAGTCTAAACCAGACACACACGAACAACTACAACAACATCCTTATCAACATCGTCCGTACAAACAGCATAGAAACATAATCATAGACTCGAGACAACAACAACATCAGCAACAGCAGCAAAACTTCAGATCATCATACAACACATATTTCAGCACGTCACACAGAAATCCTACGATCTCTTCAAACACCTTGCAACAACCCACGACGTCTGACAGACATGATGGCCACAGCAGCAAGTACTCATCTCAAACACTCCAACATTACCAGCAGCCACAAAGCTACCAACAGCAGCAGTATTACCAACAGCAGCGTCAACAACAGCCCGCCAGATCCAGTTCTCCAGTTTGGAAGCCGCGATCGAGCATAAAAGTACCGCCAGCAACATCACAAAACATCAGCAGCGTTCAAGACGACGATATGGTAGTTATATCTGATTTTGAAAAAGCTGCAATGCTAACAGCAGTAACCTCTGCACCACCGCTAACGACGACTTCAAACGTGGTCATCAAACAGAGGGTGGCATTCCTCATCCCCAACAACAGCAGGTTCATCGAGGACACGGACTGCTGAACCGAACAGAAATTAATATCAATCAGATTGTAAATTATATCGGTATTACAATTACGAAAGATCTATCGATAATTATTTTCATATAAATGAGTAACTCGATGCAAATCAATCTAAATCTAAAATTCAGTTTTTATGTAAAAGTATTTTTGTACATTCCAACCAGCGTTTGTAATATGCGAATTCCGAATTTGCATACAGCAAGTTTATGTTTGAAGAACGATGCAACAAACACAACTTGAATGAAACTTTGACAGCCGACAAGCACACGAAACTTTTTCAATTCAATACTGCCTCTCTGCCATTCGATTTTAATGACATTCTGCTGATGAATGCCACTACTTACAAACAATCCCATTGCATTATTTAAGGGTTGTAAGACTAATTGTAGTAGTAAACTATGTCTAAGGCCTGATCTAGAATGAACTGCAAACAGGCAAATGTTGTACATTTATAAAGATACAACAGTTTTCAATGTTATTACAGACAAGTGCATAAAATTTCATTTCTTTAGTAGCGTGGCGTCAAATTAGATAATCCTTACATACTGCTGATGCAAATTAAACTCATCATCATCTTTCAATCTACGTTAATTCCAACGAGCAACATTTAAACACAAAAACACTGGCCCAACACGCTCACATTAAGTCAACCCGAACACATTCATCCCATTAGAAACTTGTGAACAGCGGACCAAAAAAGACATTGATACCTTGTCCAGTAACATTTGAATTACAAACACACCGTATCCATTCTTTCTTCTAATTGTTTCGTAATTGTAAAACGTATGTCTTCTTCTCATAGTCAGTATACACTTATTAAATTTATTTCAAATTATAAATTTTGCCCGGAGTATTAAATAAAATTACATATCGCACGTCTTCCGGTTGCATCAAACTATCGAACAAATAGTTAAAACAAACTACAAGTGTTAAGATAAATAGGTAGGTCGGTAGGTAATTAATTATAATTAATTGCTAGTTAACATTGTCAACAAGAAAGAAGAATTTCACAAACAAATCTTTCCAATTTATTAAATTTATTTGAAAAACTTTCAAACAATACAAATCGCATCAAAGATAGATAGATACATCTGTTTGTATCCACCAATCAATCACATTGCTGTTCCATAGAAATATAATCAACCATCAATCAATCAATCGATGAACATGAAGATAGACAGCAGCAGTTCAGTTGTGTCTGGCTTGAATCCTTCTGTCCCTTTCTTCAGCAATGGTCAGTCTAACACCCTTGCCAGCAGGCAGAGAGACCCAGGGTTTGTTGCCCTTGCCAATTATGAACACGTTGTTCAACCTGTGGTGGCGGAGGTTATTTCAAATTAGATGGGAAGGTAGATTGCGACAATCACGCATCACAAAATATTCATGTCATGTGAGAAGGCAAGAAACAAATAATGAGTCCAAGTAAAGAATAAATAAATATGACAACGAAGGACCTTGTGGCGAAGACATGTCCGGTGGGATCCTTGATGTGGACAATGTCAAACGAGCCAGGATGTCGTTCCCTGTGCGTGACCGCAACCGACACGCCAACATTGTGTCCTCCAGTGATCATGCACACATTACCTGGTTAGGTAGAAAAAGGCGGTCAAAAAGTTACCATGGATTTCAAGTTTAACAGATGAAGTGGCAAAAAACTTTTATAGGTGATGTTTTTAATATGAATTAAAAAAATAACTGCACACCTGGGTCAAACTTGATGAAGTCTCAATCCTTTCCAGTTGCTATGTTCACTTTAACGGTGTCATTAACTTTGATGAGTGGATCTGGAAATCTGATCGTACGCCCATCACTGGTTACCAAACTTGGAATTCCTTTCAAACCAATCAAGATCTTCTTCACCTTGCACAGTTTGTACTAAATGTGTGGACAAACAACAATTATTTCAAAATATAGAAGCACAGTTAAATTGTGAAAAAATTTCAAAATTTAAATTTGAAAAAGAGACTTTGGCTTCCTCAGATTGGATTCTGTGAACAGCAAATCTCCCCTTGGCATCGTAGATCAGCCTGAAGTTTTCGTTTGTCCTTTCAATGCTGATGACATCTGCATATCAATCATTTCAAATTATTTCATTCATTGTCTGCATTTAAAACATCTTCCAACCAGTTAGGCACATATAATTAAACTGGGATGCGACTAACTTTAAAAAACATAATACAGATGAGCAAAAATAAATGTGCAGTATCTGAATTCAGATGTGTATGAAACGCCACCTGTCACATTCGACACAACTCGATATTTAATCTTGCATCGTTTTATTCCAAGTTACCATGCTTAGCTCATTCAGAACTATTGATAACTAAGAGATCAATCAATGCTTTCTTGTGTGAATATTGGACAACTAATTAATAACAGATAAACAAGTAACCAACCCATGAAACCAGCTGGGTACGTTTTATCAGTTCTGACTTTTCCATCGACCTTCACCAGTCGTTGTTTCAGAATTTTTTTAACCTCTTCATAGGTCAATGCATACTTTAATCTGTTTCTCAAAAAGATGACTAATGGCAGACATTCTCTTAACTTATGTGGCCCACAACTTGGTCTCGGAGCCTAAATAATGTGTGGATGTTAAAATTCTATTACAAATACAAAAAAAACAATGTGACAAGAATGTACTTACAAATACTCCACCAAGCTTGTCCAACATCCAATGCTTGGGAGCGACAACACGCTTCAGATGCTTGCGAGGCCCGCGAACCTGTCAACATTAAATTTAATTAAATTTAAGTTTAAATTAGTTAAATTAATTAAATTTTAAATTGAAATGAGTTCAACAACCAAAGCAACAAATACAATATCACTAATGATCTAATTGATTCTACAGCGTGAAACGCTATTTAACAAAACAACATGATCCAAACTAATTTTTTTAATTAAATTCAGATATAAAATAAATGAATGCTGCACGCAATGTGGTCCAACATTGTGATCACATTAACATAGAGAGCACGCGGACGGGTTTGGAAATATTTATGCGTTAAAAATAAACTTTAGATAAACTTTTACAACAGATTAAACTGATCAGATGAATACATTTCAAAGATTTTTGCGTAATTGAAATTTAATTAACAAAAATGAAAAAACTAATCGAAGACCAACCATGATTGATTAACGTGAAAGGGAAAAAGAAATAAACAAAGACTAAATATAATTTCTTAGTTTACAAAAAATCATTTAGCGCTTGTCAGGAACTGTTTTATTCGTCCGAAAACTTCCGCATCAAAAATAAGATATAGACCTTATTTCTTTGCTTTTTTTAAAGAAAATAACACAGATATAGCCTAGTAGCAATAGAAAACATTACCTAAAGCAGAGAATGTTGAATATTAATATAAAAATCAAACCCGTTGAACAAAAGTTGAATAAACGCAAACCATTTTGATTATTAAAATCACAGAAACACCGAATATAAAAAAAAAACAAACAATTTGAAACAAATAAACCATTCTGCAAATGTATAGTTCTGTCAGGCACATATATACTGAGGCCCCAATATGGCTAAAATTATAAATAAACTTATAAACTAAATAAGCATACTAAAGAATTAGAACTAAGAGAATGTTTAAAAATGACATTGGCGCAAAAAAGTGAGAAAAGAAAAAGTGTCAGAGAATTTGGTTTCATCCGTTTGGCAAATTTTTTATGTCAACATATCACACTTGACCATATAAGGAAGTTTGTAAAGAATTATCGCATCATATCTTCCTCAACATCATCGTCATCTTAATTTAAATAATCCTCACAGCAGTCACACATAGACCTTGAACCATGCCAGCAAAATAGTTCAATATTTACCCTATAAATTTAAATGAAATTTTATATCAGATAATATCTAAATAGGACTATTCACGTACAGTGCTTAAATGTGCGGTGTGTGCGTGTGTGTGTGTTTGTGTGTTTAAGTGTACGAGTGCAAATCTATTTATCATAAATGCCAATTTTGTAGTACATGTTTAATACATATTTATATACACATTTTATATACACATGCATGCATGCATACACACACACACCACACACGCACATACATACATATAAATAATATTCTATAAATATATTCTATAATTATGGTCTATTACCAACATTTACATATAAATAAACACACACACACACATGAAAATATGCAGTCAAACTGTAATGATAAAAAATTATAAACAAAGGAAAAGAGAAAAATGTTCATTGTAAACATATCAATCCATATATCACAGCCTGCAAATGTTGTTATGTAAGCAGTGACATCAACAACAAGTGACAATAACAACAACAATGATATGAAACAGTTAATGATGTGATCGATTGAAAGGAATATCATAGACGAAATGTATTTGAAATGGAAAGAGAGGAAGGAGTTAAACAGATGAAATGAAAGGTGAAAACAAAATTTAAAAACAACAACAACCATCAAACAAACAAACAAACAAGCAAACAAAACATCATCAACAACAACAACAAAACACCAACAGCAATTGAAAAGGTGTAAAAATGAGATGAATGAATTGAAGATTTGTATAGAACGAACAATGAGACGAACGAATTGGAAATTTGTCTAAAGCGAAAGGCAGAAGAAAAAAAGGCCTCAAAGACGACGAGATTCTTAAAAGGATACAGACGATAATATATAATTAACATTGAATATATTATTATAATTATTATCACTAGCATATTCGATACATCTAATCAATAATAAACTGAGTAAATTATTCATCAAATATTTAAATGATTGTTAAAATAAATATGCAAATTAGCAAAGTTATAAATTAGGGAATGATGTATAAATTAACCAATGAGATAGATACGAAAGAACAAAATAGAAAGGATGAAAATGTGTTGAAATTTAAAACATCGACTCAGTTTATATAAAAAGCGTTTAAATCTATACCGAAGCAGCGAGTGAATGAACAAAAAATTTAATAACTTCAAGGAATGAGTGAGAAAGAACGATTGGATGAACAAAAGAATGAACGGGTCAATAAAAAAAAACATGAACTAAAAATGAACAGATGGGTTGAAAAAATATCAGTGATAATGTATATTACAATCAATCAATCAATCAATCAATCAATCAATCAATCAATCAATCAATCAATCAATCAATCAATCAATCAATCAATCAATCAATCAATCAATCAATCAATCAATCAATCAATCAATCAATCAATCAATCAATCAATCAATCAATCAATCAATCAATCAATCAATCAATCAATCAATCAATCAATCAATCAATCAATCAATCAATCAATCAATCAATCAATCAATCAATCAATCAATCAATCAATCAATCAATCAATCAATCAATCAATCAATCAATCAATCAACCAATCAATCAGTCAGTCAATCAATCAACTGAATGATTGATTGACACAAATGATAAAGTTCTATGCATTAATATTCTCACTCATTCACTCACTCACTCACTCATTCGCTCACTCATCCATTGATGTTTTGAATCATCCCTTCAGATATATTAGCCCCATCATCATCGTCATCATCGCCGACAACATGAACATCACCAATAGACGTCATCATTAAACCATCCCCATGAATAAACTCGCAACCATCATCATCATCAATACTGCAACGACCAACGACATCATCACCATCACCACCACTTATGACATCAACATCACCACAACTATTTTTCTCCTTCCCCACGGCGGATGTATTTGAATAGGATGACATCATCATCCTCGTTGTTGTTGCCGTCGTTGGTGATGATGATGTCGGCGATGATGGTGACGTCACTGTCGAACGCCTCTGTAATTTTTCAAAATTCCGAGCTTTCTGGTAGAGAACGACCCCAACCAAAACCAAACAACTCCCAAAGCCACTCCAAAGTGTCACGTGGTTTCCGAAAATTGGAACCGACAGCCAGACTGCTACTCCACATTTCATTGTGTTGCAAATGCTGATGTGATTGTTGATGTGATTGTTGATGTGATTGTTGATGTGTTTGTTGATGTTTGTTTCAACTAGCGAATACATTGTTGTGAATGAAGTAATAAAAGTTCTGTATGCAAGTAGCGTAGGTAGACAAAATTACACGGAAACAAACACACACGTGCACAAACACAGATAAACGGATAAGCAATAAAACCTAATCTGAGGTACACATAACTCCTCCCACAAACCTATGAGTGACAGGTGACAAGAACTCCATGAGCAGCCAAGCCATGTAGGTCTGCAGGTAATAAGATATGCCGACAATTAACATAATCGCAAGGGACCGCCCACCCATGCTCATGAATATGTTAATGTCGAACAGGAAGAGAGAGAGTGGGATGATGGAGAGGAGGCCGGTTACGCTTGAGTACAATTGGAAATCCGAAGGACTATGATGGAAGTGATGATGGCGATGATGACGACTGAATGAATGAACGAACGAATGAAATCATGAATGAATGAATGAATGAATGAATGAATGAATGAATGAATGAATGAACCTATACCAACTTACTTCATCTTACTGCCCAGGAATATTTTGGAGAGAACGAACTGCAGACTGCCGGGAAGTATAATAGTGAATCTATATAATCTTCATCTTAACTCACCAACACCATCATCTTAACTCACAAGCATCATCATCATAATTCACCAACATCATCATCATAATTCACCAACACCATCATCTTAACTCACCAACATCATCATCATAACTCACCAACATCATCATCATTACTCACCAACATCATCATCATCATAACCCACCATTCGGCGACATTGGCAGCCAGAGCGGCAAGGAATCCGAGCCAGGTGAAGCTGATCTCAAAGATGCTGCAGAGCAACAGACCGACCATAATAGGGAGGATGGACGCCTGCTTCGAATCATCAAAGTGTCTGAGTCGATCCAAGTCGGAGATTTTTTGAGGACTCGGAGTCGGATATATTTCATCCGACTCCGCAAAGTTTTATGAATTAAAAAAAAATTATTTTTTATTCAAAATTAATTTTTTATGCCGTGAGATATATAGGCGCGTGGCAACATGCAAGCAATCACCTGAAAATAGATGAAAATAGGTGCTTTTATCAAAGGCAATCACTTTCATTTTTAAAAACTGGTGCTCCTTTTACGACAGTATGCGTAATGCAATGTTAACTGGCTTGAAAGCCATTGACGTATACAATTTTTCTAGATTTGCGCCCCAAGTACGATTGAATGAATAATTTTTCACGACTGTAACGTTGTGATAACCTATCCTACCCCTGGTTATTCTGGTGTTTCATTGTTTTAAGATGCTTTCGAAGTCGTCCACTAACTTTGATACACATTCAACGGATTATTTTGCTCATTGAATTATTTAATGTTTTTTCATATTTCTCAATTATTATTATGACACCAGGGGCTGGATTGCAACTACGAAAGATGAAAAAATGATTTGCCAGCTCTAAAAAGTTGCATCTTGCGACGCAGCAGGGATCCAACTCTGTAATTTAACAGTGCGACCGCCAGCAGTGCACAGCAGTGGATATGAAATCACATCTTTTAGCGTATTTTTAAGCGTAAATATGAAGTAATTTAACCGGAGGAAACCATTATATCGACTGATTTCAAATATTTTTGAAGTATTTTTTATTTGGTTGTGGAGGTATTTGAGTGAAATTATATGGCAAAAGTTGAAATAATTTTCTGAAAGTTGGAATCCGGAGTCGGAGTTGGAAAAATTAAAATCAGGGAGTCTGAAATATTTTCACCTAACTCCAACACACTGGTTATGACGATGATGATGACGACGACGACGATGATGTTGAGGATGGTAGTAATAATGATGATGGTGGTGACAATAAAAAAAAGATGATGGTAATGATGATGGTAGTGACGATGATGAAGAAAAAGCAAATGATGATAGATAAAAAGCAGATGACTATGATGAAGAAGAAATAGATGATGATGACGAAGAAGAAGCAGATGATGATGAAGAAGAAGATGATGATGATAATTTATCACCTGAGTAAGCACACCACTCTTTTCCTTGAGGACCACAAAAGAGATGACGACAGTGAAGAGGGGCGCAGAACTTTTGACAGTCTCCATGAACGACAATGCAACATGCTTCATAGACAGCAGGCCCATGTAGACCACCAACAATCTGCAATGGCGTTGTTGTTGTCACGATGTCATGATGTGGTGTTGGCCCATTGTGATGAAATGATCAATAATCAATATTATTATAGCAACATGCCTATAGTTAACCATAATAGAATAAAATATGTTTTAAAATTATTCTAAATATGAATATTTCTGATTAAGATGAGCAAAGATTTATAATCTTTGACCTCATGAATCCTATGATGACCATAGAAAAGTAAACATCTCTATTGAAATGACTTAAATCCTTATGTTGTGGGTACTTTGAATCATCACTTGGCTTCTTAGTTGGCAGTTGAATGTTGATGTAAGCCATAAAAGCTGATATGCCCAACTGGATGGCACCTAATTAGAAGGTTTTTTAAGGAAGTATTACTTTCCAATAATATATTCATTTTGTAAGTTTAATTTAATTTAATATTTTAAAAATTAATTTGAAAGAGAGATAAATCTAACAGAAGAAGAGGAGGTCAACATTCTGATGATCAATGACATGTTTGCTGAGAAAGATGGCGACAAAACTGAAAAAGTACCAAACGATGATAATTAAGATGGTTTCCACACTTTTAAATTTTTTCTTCAAACTGCCAGACTGATGTTGTTGTTGTTGCTGTTGAGGATGGCGATGATGATAATGGTGGAGATGATAATAATGATTGTTGTAAATGTTGGTTGAACTTATGTTGATGTTGTTATTTATTTCCTTTTCTGGGACAAATTTTTTCTGATGAATCATTGTTTCATTTATAATGAAAGTTGTTTGTTGGCTGTTGTTGATCACTCTGTTTTCTTGTAATTGTTCCTGCTGCTGCTGATGAGGTGGAAAGGAGAGAAATAAAAAATCCATATATATTATATTATAAAAGGCATAAATAAATAAATAAGATTAGTAGAGGAAGAAGAGTCCTGTTTTAGATTTCTGTTTGCAGTGAGACCTTCAAATTTAAAACTACCTTCCTCGAATGATTATTTATTGAGTAATTGGATGATTCTGATAGTCATATATAGTAAATAGAAAAGAGAGCTTCTTATTCTTTTTAAAAAGTTTCTTAGTAGTTGCTACTTAGTAGCAAGTAAGAGCTTAGCAACAACAAATTATTCATTTATACTTTCAATTTGAGCAAGAAGAGTTTAATAAAAAAATGAAACAAATTGTTAAAATTAGTTGCTTAATAAAAAAAAAAACTTTAGAATTCATTTAAAAGCCGATTTAAAACAATTTAAATAACATTTTGAAACAATTTTTCACAACGATCAGTCGACAACAAAAAATGAAATGTGGATTTAAGTTACAAATTTTCATTTAACTTCAAATGTTAAGCGCAGCAAAATCAAATTAAACAACTCGTCCATCCTCTCGCTCAGCGTTGTTTGGTTATTATTGTTAAAAAAAGTCGTCTGGGTATCTCTAATTAATCCGTTTCTCGATATAAACACAAATGTTAAAAAAGTAATATTTTAATGACGTAAAAATGTGTGAATGATTTTTGGCGATTCGATCATGTTGCTCTAAAATTCAAGATTTCCTTAATCTATGGGTGGTTTCGGAGTGACACCGACCAGTGATGTGCTCTCCCCACCCGATCGTTTCCAAAGACGCCTGGATGGCTACAGAAAACATCACAGCAACAACAAATTACATTACGACAACTACGCCTCGGTCGAGTACGAGAAGATAAAGGAAGACACAAGGGTCCTCCATCAGAGGTGGCTGGAGGGCAGAACCAAAAAAACCAACAAAACAAAAACAGTGAAGCCACAGCAGAATGAACATATAAAGACTGGTAATAGTAAACTTGCTGACCAGCAGACCTCTACCTCCTCAATGAATAATCAGGTTTTCTTCTTTTAATTTTACAATTGGATTTTGATTATTTTAATGTTTTGAATTTCAAGTTACTACCCACAATACTTATTTCAAAGTGAGCAATAATAAACCAATCATATTTTCAATAGCAGAGCAAACCAAAGCCGAAAGTGAATGCTGTGAAGCCGATGGTTATAAACCCACCACCATCATTAAACACAACAACTAATGAGCAATCAACAGCACAACAACAGCAATCATTGCAGAAACAAACATCATACATAAACAGCAGCAATGCTGCTAACACTAATAACAACATCGTCACTAACAACACAACGGGGGTCCAAGTGAAGATAAACCTGGGGGGAGCACAGCATAAAAATGGTATTACTTTTCACATCACAGCCCCTGATAACAACAGTCTTGCCAGTGTTAGTGTATGTGGGGGTAACAATAAAAAGTCAGCAGGGATGTGCAAGGCCGAAATGTTAGATGAAAGTTGTTTGGACACATTTGTGGATGAGGAGTTGGATGATTTGTTGGCATCAGGTTCCCCGGAAGATGGCCCTATCGATTTTGACTTCTTTAATTCTTTCGATGACTCTTTTGCTGATCAAACTTTTAATCCATTGATAAATGATAATAGCAATAACAACAATAATAATAATAACTGTAGTAACAACGGTATTAACAACAGTAAAAATTTTAATAATAGCAATGATAGTAATAATAATGACAATAACTCACTACCGACATGTCGTTCTACACCAAATCCTTCATTTGAAAAGCAAAAGTCTAACACAACATTAATAAATAACTTGCAGTCAGCCAATGTTTCCCTCAGTGACAACAACAACAACATTAGCAACAACAATTCATCAACCAGCAATAATTTCCAACAGCAACCATCCTACCAAAACTGCATGACATCAACAAACATGGCATACCATGCACAACGACCGCAGCAACACGTGTCATTTCAACAACAACAGCAGCACATAATTTCACCAGCCTACCCACAAATTGATTTGAACATCAGCAGCAACATGTCCAAATTCTCTTCCATCCTCGGTGATCCCACTGGTCCTGCTGCCGAAACTTTGAAGCATCTTGCTGCCAAGCACAACAACAGAGACAAACAACTCAACTTCCAACAACAACAACCACCACCACTCAACTTTCAACAACAACAACTACCACATCAGCACATGATGAGCAGCAGTAGTAGCAGCAATCAGATGTTTGCAAATGATGTTGTTAAAGCTTATCAAACTAGGGAATATTATCAAGTCAGTCCTGACATGTTGGTCAACAACAACAATAATATTAATAACAATAACAACATCAACAGCATCAACAACAGTATTCACATCAACAGCAGTATTCATAGCAACAACACCAACATCAACACTTCACTTTCTTGTAGTAGCAGCATGTTGCCATTTAACAATAACATTAATGTTAATAATAATGTTATAAATAACAGTATTAATATAAACAACCACATTCATGTTAATAATGAACCCCTAAGTAGCAGCAACAATCTGTTGAGTTTTTCATCACATAGCACATCAAAAACATCAACAACTATCACGACAACATCTTCAACAATTGATGCTGGCAACATCATTGCAGCCACAGCATCAACAACAACAACATTGGAACAGCAACAAAAAATGAACATTCTGAAAGCCCCTCCGAGTTACATTGAATCTTCCCTACATCAACAGCAGCATATCAATAACAGGATTCTGAACACCAACAACAATAACATCAACAACATTAACGTTGACATCAAATCAGACATTCAACATTTTGAAATGTTGCAGCAGCAACATCAGCAGCAACAGCAGCAGCCACATGTGGTATCTCTGCAACAACAACACCAGCAACAAATGTTCACCCAGCAACAACTCAGACAACAAAGCCACTTGACCTCAGGCACCGTGATGCATAGACGTCGTTACATGACTCACCACATACCGTCATCATCTTCTTCATCGATATCCGGGTTGCCACAGTATAGCAGCATGCAGCAATATGAATATGCAAAATGTATGCAACTGCACAGGCAACAACAACAGCAGCGTATGTTACAACAACATCGACATCATCCGTATGCTACTATGCATTCTGGTGTCGTTGCTGCTGACAAATATTTCAACAACAGCGACAACATCACCGGAAATGTACCTTCAGATATGATGATGATGGCTCAACAACAACCACCTGATGTGAATTACAGTCTTCATCATCATCAACAACAACAGCAACATTTGCAGATGAAGCAGAAGATGATGAGTCAACAACAGCAGCAGCAACAATTTCAACAAATGCAGTTCCACAATCAGCAGCAGCAATTTCAACATCATCAGCAATTTCAACATCATCAGCAACTTCAACAACAACATCAGTTGCACAGCAGAATTCATCATAGCTCGTCAACATCATTAATGAATGTTGCAACACCCGACATCTCGAAACAGATCAGCAACAACAACAACCAAACTAACAGCAACATTAATAACACCAATGATCTCTTAAATATTTCACAACAACAGCAACAACATTATCAGTGCATGCAGCAGCAACCAAGTCAGCAGCACCAAGCAAACCCATCACAACTTCAATCAACATCAAACAATCCTCTTCAACAATTTAGTGGTTCACATCAACAACAACAGCAACAACAACTGTCGTCACATCAACAGCATCAACAATCACAACATTACAACAACCAGTCAATGCACTACTCCAAGATGAATTACAATGGTGTGCCCAATGGTGAATCGTGGTGGTGAAAATGATAGCAATCCAATGACCATAACCGCTATCAATTGTTGTTACGATAATAATAATAATCAAAATATTTCTCATTGATTGATGTTATTATATTTTCAAACTTAAAAGTTTATGATAATCTCACATTGTCATTAATTTTTTTGGGTTTTTTTATTACGATAATTTAACAATATCAATTGAAATACTACGCAGTATCAGTATTTTTCACTTTAATTCAATAAGCTAAGATAAGATATTCATGCCCTCAATGTGTATATCTATAAATGTATGTATCTACTTCGGAAGAATATTAAATAGTAATTTATATTCATATTTAGATTATATATATATATATATATATATATATATATATATATATAATGAATATACATATATTCAATTTATTAATTTGTTTGTTTACCACATTACATATTTATATTTATTAAGGTACTCCCAGTGTGTTATCATCGAACATTAATTGCTATTCTGTTAATCATGGGTTCAACAAATTAAATACCAATTAGGTGAAACATTTTGTGTGTGTGTGGCGTGTGTGTGTCTGTGTGTGTCAGTTTTTATCATAAAATACTTAAAATACTATAGATATCTGTAATGACCTTTTTCTATTGTTTTAAAATTTCTAGCCAGTCAAATCATGTCATGCCAATCAAATAGTTTCTTTTCTAATTATGCAAAGCAACCATTATTTGAAACCAATCATTAACTCTGTATGTGTGTGTGTGCGTATGTGTGTGTGTGCGTATGTGTGTGTATGTGCGTATGTGTGTGCGTGCGTATGTGTGTGTGTGTGTGTGCGTATGTGTGTTGAATCACCGTTTTTAGTTTTTCAACTTAAATCTTCGCAAATATTATTGTAGCATTTTACTCGCACGTTTGTTATAATGCTGATGAATGAATGAATGAATGGTTGATGGATAGATTGAATAGATATTAACCTTTCACATTTTCATTCACTCTTTTATTTGTTCCTACAATTTCCGATCAACTTTCTTAAGAGTGAAAGTTTTGTTGGCTCCATGATGCCGATCATTGCAATGTTGTATAATATTAATGTTTATAGTACATTAAGACTATAAGAATATTCATTTATTCATTCACTCTTACATTCGTTATTCATCCACTCATTTGGCTTTCATCCATCCATCCATCCATCCATGTTTCAACTCATTACATGCTAGACTTCACCGCATGATTTTTCTCAGTTTTATTTCAACAATTCTTTATATTATTTCATTTATTTCTTTCCTTTTAAATTCTTTCCTTTAAAAAAATATATATTTATATATATATATATATATATGTGTTTGTGGGGTGTGGTGTGTATATATTTGTTGTATGCTATGTGTACATATGTGCGTGTGAGTGCGTGCGTGCGTGCGTGTGTGTGTGTGTGTGAAATTTTACAACAGTGTGGAGATGCGTAGTAATGTAGAAGGTGTTGTGAATGTCATGACGTGCCTGTGCGTGTGATGTTCCTAACTGTTAGTCAAATAATAATTTAAACACTTAGGTACATATCCATTCGTCGTCGTTATTAATATTTTCACCATCATCATTTTTTGAATGACTGACTGACTGATGGATGTTGACTGCATCACATTCATCATTGTGGTTGTTATGGTCAGCTATCTGATACCATCTGTCTATCAATATCATGGTTGTCGTCACTTTTCACCATCGTCTTCATCATCATTCTTGTCATTACTACTATTTAATGTTTAATTAATTTGACAATATGAATAATCGTATATGCATCCTTTTCCTATGCAAACGCATAAGCAGGCATCATTATTTTCTGGTTAATTACATAGAAGATAATGACGTTATTATCGTTGTTACGTATTTAAAGCATAGTTTATTTTTGTTTTGTCTTCACAGAGCTCTCCTAGAATGCATATTTATCACAGACATTAATTGCTATAATGCTATTGTGCATCTATGTGTTTATATATCTCAGCATGTGTTTGTGTGTGTTTGTGTGTGTGGAGCATGTCAAGTTTTAAACTACTTCATCACGTTCGTATATATTGCTTATTTATATCCAGTCAGCTGACTTATTTTTAAAATTTATTTTGTAAAATGATCGAAATAAACCACTTTCATTATGCTGCCGGGGAGTTCTTCCAACATTTGGTTGGCTGAGGGAATTTCTACTCCCAAATCCATGCACATTAACCACTGATAGTAATAATAAATATCGGAGTTGAGCCATCACGTGATTGCGATGTGCTGATTGCATTTACAAAAAATTAGCTAACTCGGTGGCAGTTTTGTCATGATGGATAGGCGCGCAGGCCTGTTACTATCGGATGATCGCTTTTTTGTCATATTAGTTCATTGTTGTATTGGCTATCACCGTGGTACTTTTGATGTCGAGTCAGTACCGAACTTGATACCGTAAGAAAAGGTGATATTCGATATTAGAATCGAACTATAGTATTTAGTGCGTGTTCGGTATTACTGCATAATGATAATAATCGGTCTATTCAAGTTACTATATATATCCAAAAAGCCGGGTTTTTACATTCATACGAACACAAATGTATATATATATATATTTAAATAAAAATCTATATTTAGTTTTTTAGAATATATCTTCAATTATACGCTGATATGCTGGAATTTACTTGTTTTGAGTGAATTTTACAGGCATATTCGCATATAAAATACAGAATATATAAATAATAATATATAGAAATAATAATTTCGCTTGTAAGAATTCCAATTGATAATAATGGTTGAAACGAGAGAACGTTCTAGTTTTCCGATCAGCTGGCAGAATTCAATTAATTCTTTATGTTAAGCACCTTGTTGTAAGAAACATTTTTAAAATATGAGCGCCTAATTTAAATTTTATTATTTAATTTTAGTTATTTAGTTGAGTTGTATATAAATTCGTCGGTGGGAATTTCTAATTTAACATGACGTCATTTCCACCAACATTTTTCTAACGAGTTACCCATCCTATTTTAATAATTTTTTAATCAGTCAAGTAACAATCATCATCATCGATATAGCAATGAAAACAAATTGAGAAATCTTTGAAATTGTCGATAAAAGTATTTTTATTAACTTTATAATACTCTCCTGTTCAATGAAATACTGTTTGATACTGTACTATCAATTAAACAATCAATCAACCGCTTAATCAACTAATCAACAATTGAACCTTGAAGTTGATCATAGCGTTAACTACTATAAAATTTACTATCATTATCATAGTATGAAAACTAATATATAATAGTTACTTTTTGCTAGTATTAAATAAACTAATTTATAAACATTAATTAAAAATATTCGACCTCGTTAAGCTCTGTATGATGTTTTTATGAAATAAAATGAGTAAATAATTCAAAATTATAATTTCAACAACTATTTTCGTCATGTTCAATAAAAATGTTTTACATGGGTATCTAATTTTTTAATTAACAAACTCAACTAACGAAATGTAGTACAATTTTTAAAATATGTACGTCTTTGTAAAAATTTTATCTCACTCCACGTTCCAAACAATGATGCATACGTTATACCTAAGCTTAAAAATTCGGTAATCAAAAGTTTTCCACAGATAATTTAATTTTCCCAAACTTAGTACATATTCTGAGATTAATCAGTCAAATACTTTACTTCAAAACTTCGGAATGTTTTTAAATCTATAAAGTTTGAAAGAATTCTTCTTTTCTTCTTTCTTCTGCCTCATTCTTTCAGAACATTAGCGACCATCGACCTCCACAAGACCCGATCTTCAATTTTTTGTAGTAGTTGAAATGTGGTGATATTCAACATGTGAAACAAGGACTTCACGAATGTTATTCGTTGTTAACCGCGATCTCTTCTTCCTGCAATCTTTCCAGTAGTTGTTAGATTTTCCATTCTCAGCAGCATTAATCTTTTTTTCCATTTCTTTAAAAATTTTCTAGGAGCTGTAAGTGAGCACAGGAAAAATTAAAACACTCTAACCATGGATTATATATATATCCATGACCCTAACCGCTATTGCTATGTAGGGAGATGTATGCCTATTCAGGTTGAGTGGAGAGACGTTACGTTACGCTAAATTTCAATTTAAAAAAAACTTCGGCTATCACTATTCTTCCGACATCTTAGTTGACACATCACTCCGTAGCATCTTTTTCATTTAATTAATGGTGTGAAGTTAAATAATTAAAAATAATAAAATATTTGAAATATGTTGACTAAATTTGAGACAAAGTCGGCTCGTGTGAAAGGTTTTTTGTTATTTTGTTTTGTTTTTGCCTGCCAACAAACTAATAATTTAATTAATTAATTTTAATTCAAATTTCTTGTAATAATTTATTATAAATAATTTAATATAATATACATAACAAAAGAACAACATTTAAAATTTGTGTTCATTTCTTTCATCTACTTTTTTATTTAAAATTAAAAATCTTAGTTACAAATTTCTACCTATATGTATAATGTATATCATATCCTATACCTATAATAACCTCTATATAAAAATTTAAAGCCATTTGAATTGAATTTAAAAAAAAAGGTTTGTCCTTCCACCCTAAACGTCCATGGGTCCTAACTAGTCTGCACAGTGGCATCATCCAACTCTGGGACTACCGAATGTGCACACTGATTGATAAATTTGATGAACATGAAGGTTCTGATTGTCTGTTTCTTAATTATACTCTTTATAATTAAATTAGTTTCACATAAAATGACTTCACACATCATTACTAATATTAATTAATAATTTTATTAGTTATTATTTAGTATTTTATTTAATATTTAATTTATGATATTAGGTTATTACTATTATATTACTTGATAATACTTCCAAATAGAAATTTTCACAATGTGATGTACATGGAAATAAATTGTCAAATCCTAATAAAATAAATGAACATTAGTATTAAACAAAATAGTTTTCTCATATATCTGAAAATTTATTAAGGATAAAGATAACAGTATTAAAATTTTATTGAAATGTTATTTGATTGCCTCCATCCCATTTTATCTGATTATCATATTGGTTACCTTGTTAATGTTGTACACATATGAATAAAATTCAGTCTGAGAAACCTATTTAATTCATCATGAGAATCACTCATTTATTAAATTTTCATGTAACTTTTTATTTTTAATTTAGATATAATTATATATAACAGTGAAATGTTCAAAGAAAATAAAAAAAATTTATGAAAATAATTCAGGACCAGTAAGAGGCATAAGTTTCCACAGCCAGCAGCCATTGTTTGTGTCTGGAGGGGATGATTACAAAATTAAGGTTCATCAGTTTTTGCTATATTATCATTTATTTCATTTCATAATTTGATATCATATTGAATTTGTATCTTACAAATTGAAGTGGTTGTTGGCTAAATTCCCCTGATGTTTAAATTGTTGATTGTTGAAATTTAAGGTCTGGAATTACAAGCAGCGTAAATGTCTCTTTACATTACTTGGACATCTGGATTACATCCGCATGACCACTTTCCATCATGTTGGTCTCAACTTCTTACTCAACATCATCATCTCTTACACCAACATCATCATCTCCACCATTAAGGCCATCATCATTTTTTAAAGTATCATTTTTTTACCGTAACTCCCATCAAGGTGTCGTCCTCATCAGATGAACTTTACAGATATCTATATCATCATTATTATTGCTATATCATCTTCTTGAATCATCTTGAATTAATTCAACACATACATTCAGGAATATCCTTGGATCTTGAGTTGTTCAGATGATCAAACAATCAGGATTTGGAATTGGCAGTCAAGAAGTTGTTTGAGGTTTTCAATTTTTTACTGCTTTTTTTATTCTTTCATCTGTTTTTCCATTCTCTCTTTCTCTTTTGTTTCATTTTCTCATCATCAGCCTCCCCATCATCATCATCCCCACCATCACTGCAGCGTGCTAACAGGACACAGTCATTATGTGATGTGTTGCCAGTTCCATCCAACTGAGGACATGATCGTGTCTGCGTCTCTTGATCAAACTGTTCGAGTCTGGGATATTTCAGGTAGACTGAGCACATTCCATCAGTCCTCAATCATTTAGTGAATCAATAAAATAGGGATGTGCTCGAGAATTGTGTTAATTCTTCTTCTTATTATTAATATTTGTCATTAATTAAAATTTGAAAGGACTTCGCAAGAAGAATGTGGCACCTGGACCGTCAGGGATTGCTGATCAGTTCAGAAACCCTGGAACCACGGAACTGTTTGGTCAGACCGATGCCATTGTAAAGCATGTTTTGGAAGGTGGGTTGATTGGTTGGCTGGTTGATTTATCAGTCAAACTTTTGATTAATGATTGAAATTGGTCAGCAGGGCATGACAGAGGTGTCAACTGGGTCTGCTTCCATCCAACTCTTCCTCTCATTGTGTCTGGGGCCGACGATAGGCAGGTCAAGCTGTGGAGGATGAATGGTGAGTGAGGAGGGTGAGAGTGAATTGGATGGGAATGATGGTGTGAGGATTGCAGTAATGATATATTGATCTTTTGAAAGATGTTGCCACCTTTATTTGCATTGGTTGTGGTGTTTGAAATAATTCTCACATTGTACAATCGCACTACATACAGCAAACAATCACATCATTGTTGCACATCCACAATACTGCTTTTGTACCACACTCACACGCACGCACACACGCACACACAGACACACACACAAACGCACTCATGCCATAGAGTCAAAAGCCTGGGAGGTGGACACCTGCAGGGGTCACTACAACAACGTCTCCTGCGTCCTCTTCCATCCCAGACAGGAACTCATCATCAGCAACTCTGAAGATAAGAGCATCAGGGTCTGGGATATGACTAAAAGGTGGGGTGGGGTCGTTCAACTGCTGACTGATTGATTGGTTGGCTCTCTGATTGACTGGTTCATTCATTTTGCCACATTATTCATCCACACATTTGTGTACTTTATGAAAGTAAGCAGTATGCATGGGAAATTGTACGTTGTGTTCAATGGGATGTGAAATGTGGTGTGTGTGATCAATCCCATGCAGGACTTGCTTGAACACATTCCGACGTGAGCATGACAGATTCTGGGTACTTGGTGCTCATCCGACACTCAATCTCTTTGCTGCGGGTTCCTATGATTTTTCTCTACTTGTATTTGTATGCATGTTTGTCTGCTTGTATCCTTGTACACCTATTGTGCTCTTTTCCCTAGAAATATGTGCTTTTCTTGAACCACACTGACAGCAGAATGTTGAAGAACTGACGCACCACCACACGACATCACACCACCACACATCGCCACACACCACCAACCACACATCGCCACACACCACCAACCACACATCGCCACACACCACCAACCACACATCGCCACACACCACACGACAAACAGGACACGACAGTGGCATGATCATCTTCAAATTGGAACGTGAGAGACCCGCGTTTGCAGTGCACCAGAACATTCTCTACTACATTAAGGAGAAGTATCTGAGGAAGTTGGACTTCAACACCTCCAAAGACGTGGCAGTCATGCAGCTCAGAGGGTTGCTTTCTTTGTGTCTCTATATTTTTGTTTGTACCTCTTGTTTGTATCTGTTTGCCTGAATATGTTTGTATGTGTTTGCTCGCATTTGTTTGTGTTGTTGTGATCTTGTTATATCTCTAGTTAATATTTATTGTGGAAGCAGGAGTGGGAAAGTTCCAATATATTCCATGTCCTACAATCCAGCTGAGAACGCCATCCTACTAACCACTGTTCGTTCGTTCGTTCGTTTGTTCGTTCGTTCGTTTGCTTGTTTGCTTGCTGTCATTATTTTCATCATCTGCGCTATTATCATCATTATCACCATAACGTTCAATATCATTGTTACTGTAGACATCATCGCATCACCATAACGTCGCACCATCATGACAATCATTAACCAGAGAGCTGCTAATTTAGAAAACAGCACCTATGATTTGTACACCATCCCAAAAGATTCAGACTCGCAAAATCCTGATGGTCAGTTTCTTTGATTGATTGATTGATTGTTTCACTCATTCATTCATTCACTCACCACCGATTGATTGACAGCCCCGGAGAGCAAGAGGTCAGCAGGCGTGGCAGCAGTGTGGGTGGCCAGGAACAGATTTGCCGTACTCGACAGATCACATACTGTTTGTGTTATCGCTATCTTTTGTTGTTGAGCTGCGTTGTTTTTATTGCTTGCAGGGTTGTTAATGTCACTTGTAAAAAGTTCTACTTTTGTCTTGTATTGAAAGATTTTTTCTTTGCTGTTGTCGCTTTGAGAATGAACTAGAACTAGATTGTCTAAAAACAAACTCACAAAATGTTGATACTGATGACAAGAAATATTATTACATGCATAATTTTTGTATTCTTTAAATAAAAAAATCTCGTGTTTGGCGCTGAGTAGGCCGTCTTCATCAAAGCTGCCTGTTGCAGACTTACAACAACCACGTGGTTAAACCACACATCAAAGTTAAAACCTCGAACTAAAGTTTATAAAAACCAGAGGATGCAACGAAGATAGAACCTCCCAAGTTCTCACTTAGCAGAAGAAAAGGAAAATTAACAGATACAGAAAGAAAACAGCGCAATCCAATCAAAGATTCTCAAATTGAAAGATCATTAATTATATATTTGCATGATCTGAAGAAAACATTTTTCCAATTCAAAATTAGCAGTTGCACTGCTTTTCATGTCACTACTGCTCAATAAATGTAGCAGCATTATTGCCGCCAGTATTGGAAATGCTCGGCACTAAGAACCCTGCTTGCTTGCTTGCTTGCTTGCTTGCTATAATTTTGTATCATTAATTTTTATCCTTCTGCATGGGTTTATATCATAAGTGGAGTCGTCGTGATAATATTGTTTTGCAGGTGGTAGTGAAAAACTTGAAGAATGAGATAACGAAAAAGATTCAGGTCCCCAGCTGTGATGATATCTTCTACGCGGGCACTGGATGTCTGCTCTTGAAAGATGCTGATGGAATCGTACTTTATGATGTGCAACAAAAGAGGTCTCTTGTCTATCTGTCTATCTATCTGTCTGTCTATCTGCCTGACTGTCTGTCTGTCTGTCTGTCTGTCTGTCTGCCTAGTTGTTTGTTTGAATTTTCTGAACAAATTAGTAATAGTAAAAGACTGATTACAATGGAACTTTCAATGGATAGTTATGATGTTATCGATGAAGATAATTGCGATTGTGACAGTAATTAAGGTGATTAAGAAATTAAATAATGGCCATCATTCAGGGTGCTAGGCAGTATGAAAGCTCCGAAAGTGAAACACGTCTTCTGGTCGGCTGACATGTCACATTTTGCGACTGTTTCTAAACATCGTAAGTCCTTCAAATGAGGAATGGATGGGTGGATAGATGGATGGATTAATTGGTAGAAATATTGATCGATTGATTGATTAATGGGTTGATTCATTGGTGAGTTGATGGCTTATTCATTTTTGTACATGTACATGCAAACACATCAACACAAACGAAAACTGAACGGCAAGAAGTCCACTCAACACATCCCTACAGACATTCATATCTGCAACAAGAAACTTGAGAGTCTGTGTACCATGCACGAGACGGTCCGTGTGAAGAGTGGAGCCTGGGATGAGAATGGTGTCTTCATCTACACGACCAGCAACCACATCAAATACGCTCTTACTAATGGGTCTGTGCTTCCTATCATACAGCAATAATTACAACATCAATAATGTTGTTTCATTGATGTCACCGCTGATTTTGTTGTTGTTGTTGCAGTGACTACGGCATCATACGAACTCTGGATCTGCCCATCTACATAACTCGCATCAAGGGCAACAGCATCTACTGCCTGGACCGCGAGTGCAGAACGAGGGTGCTTGGCATCGATTCTACCGAGTACAAGTTCAAGTTGGCTCTCATCAATAAGAAATATGATGAGGTGAGATGTCGCTAGGCGAGGCGGTTGATGTTGCTTGCGATCAAGTGGTTTTCGCGCTGGTTGTTGCAGAGACACTATGTCGATTTGATGCGCGTGTCGTGATGAATGTTTATGTTGATGACAGGTGTTGCACATGGTGAAAAATGCCAAACTTGTCGGTCAATCCATCATTGCTTACCTCCAGAAGAAGGGCTACCCAGAGGTCAGCTCATTCATTCATTCATTCATTCATTCATTCATTCATTCATTCAGTTATTTAACCTGTTGATGCTTGTTATGCTTTCAAGTTAGTTGAAGTTACCCTCAATTTTATATAGGTGGCACTTCACTTTGTTAAAGATGAGAAGACAAGATTTGGACTGGCTCTTGAATGTGGCAACATCGAGGTCATCATCCTACATACACACCTCTTCTTCTCTTGACATCATCTTTATCATTGATGTTATCTTTATCAGTCGTCTCTTTGTAGCCGCATCAATGTGTTTGAAACTTTACTGCCTTCAATATTCTTTACTTCCACAATCAAGTTTATCATATCACAGTATTTTTTTATATATTTTTTTCCATCATATACATTTTATCATCTTCGTCGTCGCGTCGTCACCCTTTAGATTGCTTTGGAGGCAGCAAAAACTCTGAACGACAAGGATTGTTGGGACAAGTTAGGAGAGGCTGCCCTGCTGCTTGGCAACCATCAAGTTGTTGAGATGGCCTACCAAAGAACGAAAAATTTTGACAAGTTGTGCTTTCTTTATCTGATCACTGGCAATTTGGAGAAACTGAGGAAGATGATGAAGATTGGTGAGAAGTTGTTTTGTATTGTCTGCTTTTGTATTTTTTTATTCATTCATTCATTGGTAAATAATTTATGACACCAGCTGAGATAAGAAAAGATTTGAGTGGTCAGTTCCAAACAGCTCTGTACCTGGGAGATGTGCAAGAAAGGGTCAAGATACTGAAGAACTGTGGGCAGAGTATGTTGCCATCTGTCTTTTGTCATTCACCAGCATGACTACCTTCGTTACAATGTCCATCATTTTCTTCATCGTCGCCATCATCAACATCGTCGCAGGATCTCTGGCCTACATGACGGCAGCTACGCACGGCCTGACCGAGGAAACCGAACAATTATCGTTGACTTTTGACCCCGAGAAAGAGAGCTTGCCCGATGTTGACCCACGAGCACACCACTTGAGGCCCCCGGCTCCAATCATGCAGCAGGAAACTAACTGGCCTCTCCTTACTGTTGCTAAGGGAATATTCTTCGATCCGACCCTCACCAAAGAAGGTTCTGTTGTCATTGTAGTGAATGTAATGGCGCGATGATAATTTACGTGCTTCCTAATTCTTAATGATCTAGCTGTCGGAGGACACATCGTGTACACCGGTGATGAAGACGTCGGGGAAGCCGGGCCCGGCTGGGGCGAAGATGATGTCGTCATCGATGAAGGTTTGTTCTGCTGCGTTGTCTTGCGCCCTCCTGTGTCGTGTTCAGACGTTTATTGCTGCTGTGATTCTCTGGTTGAGAAGTAATTAATTTTCACACGACACGACGACCATCAGATGGCTACGTGTTAGCGAAGGAGGACAGACATGCGGATGAAGCTGGGGCAGGGACCAGCGGCGCCGGAGGTGGCTGGGATGTGGAAGATGATGACCTCGAACTTCCTGCTGGATTGGTCAGTTAACTGTCGTCTCATGTCACGAAATAGGAATGAAGTTTTTGATACTTTGAAGGTTTATTTTTTGTAATTTTAATTTGAAATGTATTTCAACATCACTGAAGGAAATTGGACCAATTGGAGGAGGGATGGAGAGTGGAGTCTATCTACCCCCCACTAAAGGAGTTAGCCAATCAGCGGTTAGTCTTTTTTTTTAGTTTCTAAAATTCGTTGCTCTGTTAATGTTTAACGTATAATTTTATTATTTGATTTCGTGATAAATTTATTGAGCAGAACTGGTGCAACAACTCACAACTGCCTGTGGATCACATCCTGGCCGGCTCATTTGAAACTGCAATGAGGGTAGGTGCACTCTATGTACATCAATCGTATTTCACCTACCTTCACAATCATCATGTAAAGTTTCACCATCGTCGTCATCATCATCATCAGAAGTTTCATCATCGTCATCATCAAGTAAGGTTTCATCATCATAACATTCACCATCCCTGCCAGTTGCTTCACGACCAAGTTGGTGTGGTGGATTTCCAGGCTTACAAGGAGATCTTCCTGCAGACATTCATGAGGGGGCGGAGTTATCACCTGGCCTGCCCGTCACTCGCACCTCTCACCACACATCTCCATAGGAATTGGTCAGTTGGTTGTGCTGCTAGTTTTTGTGTTGGTGGTGGTGGTTATAATGAGGATGATTGCTGTTATGATTGATGATGGTGGTGGTGATGATGATGGTGCAGGAAAGAAGCAGGAGCGAAAGCAGGGGTGCCAGCTGTTGGTTTGAAACTGAATGACCTAGTGCAGAGGTTACAAAGTGCTTATCAGCTGACCACACAAGGTTCGATGGATGGATGGATGGATCTGGATTGGTTCACTTGTTGGAATGAATGATTAACTTATTGTTAACTCTCTAAATGTTCATTTATCTCAATTTATCTCAAAATTTATTGATTGATTGATTATTTGAAAAACCGACTGACTATCAGTGAGACCATCAATTGTTCAATCCACCAACTTATCATTTCACCAACCGACCACACATCCAATCAGGCAAGTTTGCAGATGCCATCGACAAATTTCGTTCCATCTTGTTATCCATTCCACTCTTAGTTGTTGACAAGAAGCAGGACATATCAGAAGTATGCTGCAGATGATCTCTGCTATCATCTTCATCTTCATCATCTTCGTCATCTTCATCATCTTAATCGTGACAGGCTCAGCAAATGTTGGAGATATGCCGTGAATACCTTGTTGGCTTATGCATGGAACTGGAAAGGAAGGAGCTGCCGAAGGAAACACTGGATGATCAGAAAAGGAATTGTGAAGTTCGTGAGGATAGGAGGATGTCACAATGTGATGATGTGATTGTTAAATGATTATTGTGATGGGGATAAGAATATTGATAAAGAAATGACGATAAGAGGAGAAATGAAGTTGTTTTATTTAATTACCATATCAAAAACGTTGTATATTTGGTCTGCTTCATTTCATCACCTCACAACAACATCGTCACCACCATCATCAGCTCGTAACATCACACCTCCTCCATCATCACTTCATCCTCAGTTGGCTGCCTACTTCACGCACTGCAACTTGCAGCCAGTGCACATGGTCCTAACCCTGAGAACCGCACTTAACCTCATGTTCAAGTTGAAAAATTACAAAATGGCTGCCTCTTTCGCCAGACGTCTGCTCGATCTGGGTCCGAAACCTGAAGTTGCTCAGCAGGTAATAATTAGAGTAGGGATGGACTGTGATCAATAAACTTAATTGAATTGTCTAAATTTTTCATTATCGGCATTTTTATCATATTCGTTTTCATCACATCACCATTAATCTCCACTAACATTATCTTCTTCCTCGCCATCCTCATCATGTTTCTACCCGCCATGATGATGGTGATGCTGATGACAGACGAGAAAGATCTTGGCAGCCTGTGAAAAAACTCCGACAGATGCACATGAGTTGAAATATGATGAGCACAATCCATTCGATATTTGTGCAGCTTCTTACGTTCCTATATACAGGTCTCTATCTTTCGTCGTTGTTTGTGGGGATTTTAATGAGGAAATCAGTGATGAATGTTCTTCATGTTAATTCCTCTAATCTATCTCTTGTTAGTTAGTTGGTAGAAGGAGATACGATTCTTCATTATTAATTACTCGTCATATCACGTTTGATTAAATTCACTTCAATTCAAAAACAATAATCAGAGGCAAGCCAGTTGTTAAGTGTCCGCTCAGTGGTGCTTGCTACCTACCACAGTTCAAAGGTCAAATATGCAGGGTCACCAAGGTATGTCTGTGTGTGTGTGTTGTTGTTTGAAAGACAGTTGTCATTTGAAAGTGTAGTTATGTTTGGATGAAATCTGTGAAAGAAAGAACGGAATCAATATAATGATGGCTAATTTAAAGCTTAGATAAATCGAAATCGAAACATAAAAACACGCAGGCCACAGGAATTGGGAAAGATACAATAGGCCTCCGAATCAGTCCTATCCAATTTAGATGAATAAATTATTTATTATTAAATTTTTTGTTAAATGTTTGTTATATAAGAAGGAGTATCAACGACTTTATTATGAATGAATGAATGAACATTTGATGAATGAACGCCAGTCTGATCGGTGATCATAATGTCGCTAAATTATATTTCAATTGCTCTCAATCAATCAATTGTTAATTCTGTTTAGTTTTGGTCTTTGTGTTTCTTGAATGTTCTCATTATTTATTAGTTCGCAGCTCATGTTAGTTCGTTTATTTAGTGACTAGTTAGAACAGGGGCGGGCAAACTTTTTGCATTGAGAACTATTTTACCTTTGAAGGGCTGCATATGTTTGTAAATAGCAAATTTTTTTCGACCCGGGGGAGAATTTTTTCAGATTTTTGGCTCCTTTTTTTGTCATAATGTCTGGCTGGCGACCTTTTTTGGCGAACCAAGGTCGAAATAGCTTCGCTGGCCGTAGTTTGCCCACCCCTGAGTTAGAACAATAATGCCAGTACGTTCAAGTTCTTTTCCTCGTTAGCGATGGTTCTCAGGTAGGCTTTACGTCTGCCGTGTCATATCCGGTATGTTTGCGTCGTTCCTAATGAGTCGTGGTTCAAAATGAGTAATCTGATGTCAGTTAATGAGGTTAGTTGTTACTGTGATTTAAAATTGTATCAAAGATTAAATGAAAATGTTTAAAGTGGCAGTAGTTTACACGCTCCTTGTAGCATAGGTTACGTCACGTTCACCCAGTGCAGCATCTTCGTATGTTCTACACAGCTGAACCTTTATACTTTTATTCTGTACGTTCAACTGCATCGAAAGAAAGATAAGAAACGAAAACAACAATTTTGTTTTTAGAACATTTAATCAGTAAGTTATGTTCAATTGATTCGTGTATGTAGTACATGCAAGATGTAATAATTAACAAGGTATGTGTTGCGCGCAAATACATAACACATGGTCCTTTATTTCCTGGGCATTCATGTTCACGAATGTATGTACAAGATTATATCGACAGGCTTGAAAATCCATGAAAGAAAAGGGATTCGTAAACCCCCTTGCCAAAGTTCTACCGGCAGTGTATTCCATCGACTTATTCAGTGAAGTGTATGTAATGCTTGTTGGCTTCTCTTCCAAAAGCAGTCTGGTTCGTTGATGCAACTGTACTTTAAAACCAGAAATAATTTTCTATTGTTCCAATAATATTGCGAAGTTTTCATTTATCTATTATCTGTGTCATTTATATATATAATTTTAACATTAATATCTACGATCCGTTTATTATATTTTCCTCAGTTTTGTAGGCACTAAACATTATATATATATTTATGTTGTTCGTTCCAGTTCTCATTAGTTTCATGTCTATGATTAACTGGCACGTTTGTAATCTTTTCGCTTCATTCAATATAGCACCTGGACGTCCCTATACGAACCCCCCCAGTCAGGTCATCAGCTAGTGAAATGTTCCTTATATAGCATTTGCAATGAAGATAATGGTTTTATTTGGTTGACAAATTCAAATTTAATTCAAATTTATCAGTCTCGGGTACGGGAAAAAGAATATTTGTATCTTAAAATGTATGTCCGTACAATATGTGTTGGAGCCTCTTCTTTCTAGGTGTATTAGATTCATACGTTACTAGAGTTTGATTCATGTTGTCTCTATTTTCGTAAGCATATAAACACGTGTATATACAGCCTGTGCATATGTTTGTATGTTCTTTGTATGTGTAATATGTATGTATGTAGGTAGGTATGTGTTTGTATATGCACTTGAGATGTTTGTTAGTAGATTAGTTAGAGAGAATATACAGCTTGCTTTCTTTCTATTGATGCGATAGATTTTTAAAGGTGCAGAGAACTTTAGCTGTTTGATATTGCTTGCGTGTGTATTTTTATACGCATATATATGTACGTGTGTGTGTGTGTGTTTTTTTGTTTCTGTGTATACATGCATGTCTGAATAGGATTTGAATGCTACAGATAATTTCTTGCAAATCTTTAGGTATTGCATACTTTTAGAAAGAGTTTGATAAAGTTTTTGAACTTTCACTAATCTGAAGAACCTCGAATCAATCCGAGCAGTAAAAATTGGAGGAAGAGGATATCGCCACAAACTGCAACCATAACAAGTTTTAATTGTAAGAAAAAACCCTTTCTTTCGCGTGCTTAAATGATGAAGAAGAAAGAGAAGATGGTGGTGGTGGTGAAGATGAAAATGATGATGATGGCGAGGGTGGAGGTGATGATGAGGTTTATCATCGTTCTCGACCTAATCGTCATCAACGCGTTCATTATTCACGTACAACTAAATACAATTTTCATATTTTCATCATGGCCATATATGGTATTATTTTTTCATTTCATCGTAATTATCAACGTCATCATCTTCATTCTTGTCAAGTTTCCTCATCATCATCTCCATCATTTCATCATCGTCACCATCATCACCTCATTACACAATTTCTCTAAGAACAAGTTGTATCTATCAAACATCTCTCTGAATGTTATAAATCAAAATTCATCCGCGCATCGTTGTCGTCATCATCGCCCATCTACCATCCTCCTCACAAACATTTTTTAACATCACCTCACCACCATCACCATTTCTTCTGTGGTTTAGTATGAATGTGTGTTTTTGGTTGTTTGTTTGATTGTTTGTTTGTTTGTTTGTATGTACAAGACCCATCTGTTTGCAAAATTCATTAAGGAGCGCTGTTGAACATCGCGGACGACAGAGCGCTTTATAAACTAACTGTTTGTTTGATTGATTGATATTTATATAACTCTATATAACTCAATATAACCTTATACATAAATTGTATTGTATATAACTCTGTATAAATCTATACAACTTTATGCAACTTTATATAATTCTTAATAACTATATAATAACCCTATACAACTTTATATTTTTTTATTCTTTTAATATATAATATATAATCTTATATAACTCTATATAATTCTATATAATTCTATATAAACTAATATATAAGTTTATATAATAAGTTTAAAAACGTTTTTAAAAAAATATAAAAAAATATATAAAAATATGAAATATTTTTTTTTATCCTTTTAATATATAATCCTATATAACTTTATATAATCCTATATAATTCTATATAAACCTATATAAATCTATATAACAATTTATCCTTTAAGTAAAGCTCTAGTATGTATGTTTGTGTATAGCATATGTACTTGTGTGTGTATGTGTATGATGTATGTATGTACGTATAATGGTATGTATGCAAGTCTTATTTTTTGTATAAAAATTGGAGATTTATTAATGGAGATTGTTTTTAATGGTTTTAACTAACCATTAATTGTCTGATATGTTTGCGTGTGTGTGTTTGTGTGTGTCCTTGTATGTGTGTGTATCTTTGTATGTGTGTGTGCATATATATATATATATATATATATATATATATATATATATATATATATATGTATGTATATGATATGATTGTGTATGACCATGATTTTAAAGTGTACAAAAACTTTCGGGCACGTGTATTAGGCACATAAAATTTATATCCAATGTGAATATAACCATTCAGTCACTAATCCATCTATGCCTCCATCTATCCCTCCATCCATTCATTCATTCATTCATTCATCCATTCATCCATCCGTCAACATTTAGTTCGGCACCATCTTTTAAATGTTTGTAGCCAGTTCAACATGTTCATCCAACAACAACTTTTACATTCGAATTATTTATCAAGCCATTGAAATACACTCATTTAATATAAAAAAAATATTGTGTACGGATGTTTAGTTCAACCTGTTGTATGAAAATTTGTGTACAGCTGGGCATGTACTTTACGTACATGCGTCAAAATTTGCATGTATTTTTCTATGGATGGATGTAAATATGAATGTATGTAACGCATGTAGGTATATATATTTACATGTGTGTGTGTATAGAGGGTTAGAATTAAGGAACTGGAGGCAACTGAGTTTTGCATTCGTTTAGCTTTTGCGAGTTGAATGACATACAACGACCCTCCTCTGATAAACACCTGATAAATAAGTCAACCTAAAATTTGAATGAACATTCTGGATTTGATTGCCAGTTCTCATAATTTCTTTTACCAACGTGGAAATATTCCATAGTGCAGGAATATCTGATCAAAGACTCAACAGTTGGAACATCGATTCAGTAGTGTATGTATGTATGTTTGTTTGCTTGTTTGTTTGTTTGTTTGTATGTATGTATGTATGTATGTATGTATGCATGTATGTATGTATGTATGTATGTATGTATGTATGTATGTATGTATGTATGTATGTATGTATGTATGTATGTATGTATGTATGTATGTATGTATGTATGTATGTATGTATGTATGTATATATGTATGTATGTATGTAAGTATGTTCATTGTGTGTATGCGATATATTTTTTGTTAGCTGTAAAATATCACATATTCGTTCACATATTTTTATATACACAAAATCTTTTGCATGTGTACATTACACGAGCAAATATGTACATATACACAAACATTCACACACACGCAAACACACATAAAAAAAGCAATTGTATAAACATTATGCACGGGAGAGCATAGCATTGCAGGCAGAGAAGTTATGTTGTTGTCTGCTACAAGAAAGTTTCAACGAGCAAGAAAAAAATGAAGACGAAGATGAAGATGAATGTGGTGGTGATGATGATGTTGGTGGGTACGTAGCGTGTTTGTATGTTTGTTGCTGTTGCTTATTCTATTGAGAAGATGGAAGGCTGGATGGATGGATGAAAGGTTGTGTGGATGAATGAAGCAGAGTTTGTTTGTTGTAAGCGATGTGTTGCAACGCCGTGCAGATGTGGTGAGGTAAGAGATGCTTCTTATATAAAATGCTCGTCCTGCCTAACTAACAACAGAAAGGAATCGATTCTCAGGTTAGAAAGATGTTCAGCATTTCATTTTTTAAGTTTCATTCAACTCATTTCTCCATCAAATTGCTTCAATTTCTGGTTTTTATCATTTGAAATTAATTAAACTACAATCTTTTATTGAATTATTGCTCATTTTTGTTGCACTTGCTGTTGAATTTTCTATCCAAGGATCGAATTAATCACTTAAGAGCCTAACCTTGCTTCGACCTCCGGCTCATTTCTGCATAAATTAATAGATTTGCATAAATTAGTGTTTATTAATGATTTAATAACGTGCAACTATCGAAAAATGTTTTAATGTAAGGTTAAATTAGCGATCGATCGGTTCAAATATTTTCAAAATTTTGTGCTACGGAGGAACATTTCAACAACTAAGCTTGTACTGATAAGAAAATTATAATTAATACATTGGTCTGGGGGTAGTCTTACAATAGCAGCAGCCTGTGCAAGCTATAGGACGTATAAATTAATTACAATAACTTAAATAACAATACTATTTTTACAATTATTGCAGGTTCTTCTTAGTCTCTTCTCTTTTTTAGACCAGGATAGATCCTCCTTCGTGAAATTTTTGATCTTCAAAACAGAAAAAAACATTTCGGCATCACAATCACCACTTTAAAGTGTTCTCGATCAATCAAATTCGTCGTTATTTTTATATTTTTTGACGTGCGACCAATAAAAACAGCGCAACCATGAGTATGATGAACAACCCGTTTGAAGGAGACCCAGACTTTCAGTTCCTGGCGAGGGATGTGAAGAAGATGCTGGAGGAGCAGAACAAACCATTTGATGCGAAGACATCCTGCTGGGTGCCTGACCATAAGGAAGGTCAGCTGCTTCAAATCTCCCTTACCTATCTTCTTATTTAATTTCACTGCAGATGATTTGCAAACGTTTTATATCATATTTTTTGTTTATGATATATATCCTTTATTATTTGCCTCTCTATCTGTTCCTATTTCTCTTTCCTCGCTATCTCATCATTTGTTTCGTTTTATATTTGATTGCGAAAGTCAAATTGACATTTTTGGATTATTTTTGGTTGCGTGTTTGAAGCTTCTCCAAAATGTTTGTTGGGTTATTTTTTCGCCTTCATGTTTTTCATCTGTTAAACTTGTTATTTTTTCAATAATTTACACCATTCACCAAACCCCATCCACGATTCACCATATTCCTCTAAACCCTTTCCTAATGCAGGCTACATCAAGGCAAACATCTCCGCCACCAAAGGTGAAGAGGTCACAGTCACCACTGAATCCATGGAGGTTTGTACGTAGATGGATGGATGGATGGATGGATCAACCATCAAACTAAAAACATAACTAACTATTCAATTAATACTCAAATCAATCTACCAACCTCTATTCAACCGGCCAACCAATAAAAATCAATCAACCACAATTCAACCAACCAATAAAAACCAACCAAAATTCAACCAGTAAAAACCAGCAGCTAACCAAACAACCACCCACTCACCCAACCAATCAGGAGAAGACTTTCAAGAAAGACCAGATTCAACAAATGAACCCTCCCAAGTTCTTCATGGTTGAGGACATGGCCAACATGACCTACTTGAACGAGGCTTCTGTGCTCCACAACTTGAGATCCCGTTACACCAACGGGTACATCTATGTTAGTCAACTCAACTCCTTTTATTTTTAAAATTTTTCATCTATTTCTTCCAATGTTCTTTCAATTGTTTTTCTATGAAGAACTTCTTGAACTATCGTTACTGACAGCAAAAATAACCTGACAAACCAACCAACTAATAACCAAGCACCAATGAAATAAAAGGACGACCGAATCACACACACCACACACACATACACACACACACCACACACACACACACAGACATACTCAGGTCTCTTCTGCGTGGTCATCAATCCCTACCGTCGTCTCCCTATCTACACCCCCAACGTCGTCAGCAAATACCAGGGGAAGAGGAGGAACGAAATGCCACCCCATCTTTTCTCCATTGCTGACAACGCTTACAGAAACATGACTGTCGGTTCGTAATGGTTTTGTTGTCGTTGGTTCGCTTGTTCGTTCGTTTGTTCGTTCGTTCGTTCGTTTGTTTGATAATGTTGGTTGCGTTGCTACTTCGTTAATTACAATTTATCTATCGTCTCTAATAATTTATTCATCTCAGACCGTGAGAACCAGTCCATCCTCATTACGTAAGTGCCAAATTATTTCGTTGTTAACACGGCTCAACTAATTTGTAAAACAAAAACTATTCATGCCAGAATTGTGAATGAAATAATTTTTCATTTTAAACTTGTGAATAAATGAGTGCAAAAGTGAATATACATGAATGAACATGAATGAACGTGAATGAACGTGAATGAACATGAATGAACATGAATGAACGTGAACGAACATGAACGATCGTTTCATGCAACCAACCAGTGGAGAGTCTGGTGCCGGAAAAACGGAGAACACGAAGAAGGTCATCTCGTACTTCGCTCTCATTGCGGCCGCCTCACAGAAGAAAGAAGAAGCAGCTTCCGGAGCACAGGTCAACATTTTTTTGTTGTGTAGCCAGCAGCTGGACTAACCACAGGAATGCAGGGACCCAAGTTGTTTAAAACTTCACAGTTTGACTGCACACGTTCCGTTCAGTTCTGGCCAAATTTTTGAAGAATCAGAATTAGAATAGCACACATGCTCTGGCATATCTTTGCAAAGCAGGCCTGCAGAGGCGAGCCTGAACAAACCTGAATCGTGCCTTGGGCCCTTTATGTATAAAAAAGCTTTTGCAAATTGTATTTATTTGAAAGTCGCGCTCAATACAAATTTTGATTTAAAACTAGATTGTAAAATTTGAAATATCAAAAAGTTAACATTGAACAATGAATGATAATAATTACAGTCTAAGGGTTCGCTTGAAGACCAGATTGTGCAGACCAACCCCGTCTTGGAAGCCTACGGTAACGCCAAAACTGTCAGGAACAACAACTCTTCACGTTTCGTTAGTATAGATATTATTCTGCCTACTTACTAACTTCCTACCTACCTACTAATCCACTCATTCATCCACTCATCCATCCATCAATCCATCAGGGTAAATTTGTTCGTATTCATTTCGGAAGCAACGGAAAAATTGCCGGAGCTGATATTGAGAGCTGTTAGTTATTTTTCATTCATACGTTTGTTCGTTCGTTCGTTCATTTGTATGTTTGCTTGTTCATTCGTTTGTTTGTTCATTTGTTTGTTCATTCATTCATTTATCCATTCATTATTTGAACTGCATGTTTAGCTGTTTATAATTTGAAATTTTCATCCTCCTGATTAAAATTAACGACTTCTTCTAATTTTGCTCTAAACGAATTGCCGAGCGATCAATGATTAAATGTAATTAATGAAACGAGCATGAATATGAAATTCGTTGAATGAAGATTTGTTGGAGAAGTCCCGTGTGACCTACCAGCAGCCTGGCTTGGAGAGGAACTACCACATCTTCTACTTCCTGCTAAGTAACCAAGTCCCTGCCTACGCCGGTACGTACAAAACTTCATACCCTGTGCTCATTTCTATTCAAAAAATTCAAACGTGTTTGTGTTTACTTTGCTGTGCCCACACAAACATCCACCTAGTTCGTTTGTACGCCCACCAATCCATCGATACTAACATGCTTGCTTATATACACCTAGACATGCATAGGCAAATATTAAATTGTGCAAACTCAAATAGCAATACAATGAACCCTGCAGAGAAGTTGTTGGTGCAGATGGACCCGGGCCTCTACTTCTACATTAATCAGGGCTGCCTCACTGTCGACAGCATCGACGACAAGGAGGAGATGCAGCTCGTTGAGGTCGGTGTGGTGTGGCCCGCCTGCCTGCAGCGACATTCAATCGCCATTCAATTATCACAATTATCACCGTTAACTTTATTCTCTAAACTTTATGATACCATCATTCATTCATTCATTCATTCATTCATTCATTCATTCATTCATTCATTCATTCATTCATTCATCATTCATTCATTCGTTCGTTCGTTCGTTCATTCATTTATTCATTCATTCATTCATTTATTCATTCATTTATTATATTATTGACAGTTGTTAAGTTTATTTGTTACCGAATAAATAAATAAATAAATTAATTAATTAATCAATGGAAAAGTAATTGAACGAATGTGGAAATAAATAAATAAATTAATTAATTAATTAATTAATCCAGGACTCCTTCAAAGTTCTTGGATTCGACGAGGTGGCCGAGAAGTATGCCTTGTACAAGTGCACAACTGCCGTCATGCACTTCGGTGAGATGAAGTTCAAGCAGAGACCGAGAGAGGAGCAAGCTGAGGCCGAAGGAACTGCAGGTTTCTACTTACTCAGCTTATTTATCTGCACACATTTTTTCATCCATTCAACATGTTAATTATATTAAAATTTTAAAATATTTCAAAAATCTGTCCTTTTGAATTGTATCTTATAAAACTTTGAATTTTCCACGTTAAATAAACTTTAAATATTTCCTTTAATAGAGGCAGAGAAAGTAGCCTTCCTGCTGGGGTTGAACTGTTCGGACATGTTGAAATGCCTGCTGACCCCTAGGGTGAAGGTTGGATCGGAGTACGTGACGAAGGGTCAGAGCAAGGACCAAGTGGTGTACGCAGTGGCTGCTCTCGCAAAAGCCATGTACGACAGAATGTTCAAGTGGCTCATTGCCAGGGTCAACAAGACTTTGGACACGAAGACCAAGAGGCAGTACTTCATCGGTGTCCTAGATATTGCAGGATTCGAAATTTTCGAAGTTTGCTCCTTTCATATTTTCACAATTTTTACAATCGTTTCTTTTCCCCATCACTCATCTTCCCCATCTTTCCTTCTCATCATTTTAAAATTCCAAATATAAACAATTCCCCTTGGCACTCCTTCGACAGTACAACACCTTCGAGCAGTTGTGCATCAACTACACGAACGAACGTCTGCAACAGTTCTTCAACCATCACATGTTCGTGTTGGAGCAGGAAGAATACAAGAAAGAAGGCATTCAGTGGGAGTTCATTGACTTCGGCATGGATCTTGAGGAATGTATCAACCTCATCGAGAAGGTTGCCTGCCTTCTCCTCTTTTAACGTTTACAACTATCATTAACTATTTAATGTTTTATTTTCATCCGTAAATATTTTATTTTTTTCTGTTTTTATTAAAATTCTATTCTATTTTATTCTATTAAATTTTTTCTATTTTATTAAATTCTATTCTATTTTATTTTATTCTATTAAAATTTAAGTTAGTGTGTAAATTTTTTGATTTTTATTTATATAAATATTTATTCGACTGACAAATGATTTTCTCCTCAAACCCACCCACCCCCAGCCCATGGGCATCTTGTCCATCCTTGAGGAGGAATGTATGTTCCCCAAAGCCTCCGACAAAACTTTCTTGGCCAAGTTGTACGAGAATCACGAAAAGAAATCAAAGAACTTCGGCAAGCCGAAACCACAAAAGAACGCCAAATATGAGCCACACTTTGAGATCTACCATTACGCCGGCACTGTGAGTTGCCCTTTTCAAAATTCTTACACTCCAAATGAAGAATGCGTAGCAGGAAAATAAACAATGAATTCATTCAGCGCAGATCGAACTTATTAGTTGAATCGATATCAACAAGCGAATGAATAAATTATTATTACCTAATGATTTATGTGGATTGATTGATTGATTGGTTGATTGATTGATTGATTGATTGATTGATTGATTGATTGATTGATTGATTGATTGATTGATTGATTGATTGATTGATTGATTGATTGATTGATTGATCGACTGATTGTATAATGGATGAACTAATCGCCCAGGTGCAATACAACTGCAATGGCTGGTTGGACAAAAACAAGGACCCCATCCAGGAGTGCGTTGTTGAGTTGATGCAGCAGTCCAAAGAGCCCCTCGTCTCCCACTTCTTCAAGGAGCCAGAAGATGGTGAGCAGTTTATTTTTTTTATTTATTTTCATCCGTTTCATATATTTTTAATTAATTTCAAACCCTCTGAAATTATTTTGAATTATTATGAATGATTTTATTCACTTGAAATTGATAATTTGATATGAAGAGAGCGGTGGAAAAAAGAAGAAGAAGGGTTCAGCCTACCAGACTATTTCCGCCACTCACAGAGTTGGTTGATGATGAAATTTCAATTTTAATGGACAATAAGCTATTTGTTAAAATGTAATTTTACTACAGAATGGTTTAAAAATTATTGAAATGAACTTAAAACTTTGAACAATTTTAGGAACAACTGGCAAAATTGATGGCCACATTAAAGACAACTCATCCATCATTCGTCAGATGTCTCATTCCCAATGAACAGAAAAAACCAGGTTTGCCCTTTTCTTGCCAGTGCATGCATGTGTGTGTTGGAATGAATGTTGGAAGATAGGATTTCAAATAATCTATCATCAATTTCTGATTATCAATCAGTAACTTTCATTTTGTAAACTTCAAATTCAATTAGTGTCATCAAAAACTCGCGAATTTTTTCATTTATTTGATTTTATTTCTAAAAATTTAAATTAAATTAGAAATACATTCATTATATTATTTTGAAAGCGACAAGTGTCGTGTCTTATAATTATTGGCACACGATGTTTTAAATGAAATTAGGTGTCTTGGAAGCGGAGTTGGTTTTGCACCAGTTGCAATGTAACGGTGTGTTGGAAGGCATCAGGATCTGTCGTAAAGGTTTCCCGAACAGGATGGTCTACTCCGAATTTAAGCAAAGGTAACTGCTCTCTATCTCATGATCGGAGTTAATTTTTTATTATTTCGTTTATGTTATTTTCTCAGCTAATAGTACAATAAACTCTACTAAAAATGCGTTCTCTGCGTAGATACTCAATCCTGGCTCCCAACGCCATCCCAGCTGGATTCGTTGACGGAAAAGTTGCGTCGGAAAAGATTCTTGCCTCGTTGAACATCGGCGACACCTATCGTATCGGTCACACAAAAGTTTTCTTTAAGGCAGGTATTCTCGGTCAGCTTGAAGAGATGAGAGATGAAACTCTTTCAAAGATTATCTCTAACTTCCAAGCTCGCATCAGGGGCTACCTCATCAGAAAGAATTACACAAAACTCTGTGACCAGAGGTTTTTTATTATTTTTTAATTTTATATTCTGTTCTTTTGATTGTCAATACTTTGATGATTATTTGTGTTGTGGTGATTAATTTAAATTATTCTACATTTTTAAAAACGTTATTGTTAATTATAATCTGAACAGAGTTGCATTGAGCGTCATTCAGCGCAACATCAGAAGATGGATGTCCATGAGAAATTGGCAGTGGTGGAAACTTTACACCAGAGTTAAGCCTCTCCTCACTCAAGCCAGAGCTGAAGACGACATGAAAAAACAAGCCGAAGAATTAGAAAACACCAAGAAGGAACTTGAAAAAATTTCTGCTCAAAAGAAAGCTTTGGAAGAAGCCAACGCCGAATTGACGAAGCAGAAAAACGATTACTTCTTGCAATTGCAAGCTGGTGGTGATACAATGTCCGATCTTGAAGAAAAAATGGCTCTCTTGGTAAACCAGAAGGGAGAATTAGATGCCGACTTGAAAGAAGCCGAAGAGAGGATCAAAGAATTAGAAGGAGGATCTGAAGAACTTCTCGAGAAGAAAAGGATGCTAGAAGAAAAGAGCCAAGAGCAGAAAAAACAAATTGAAAACCTCGAGGCAAATCTACAGAAAGCAGAGCAAGAAAAACAAACAAAAGATAACCAAATTAGAACGTTGAACGAAGAACTCGCCAAAGGAGATGAAAATGTTGCCAAATTGCAAAAAGATAAAAAAGCGCTCGAAGATACAATCAAAAAAACTCAAGCTGATCTGCAAGCAGAAGAAGATAAAGTTAACCATCTCAACAAACTGAAGCAGAAACTTGAAGCTACCATTGACGAGGCAAGCTATAAAGTTTTAATTAAATTAGTTTCACTTAGAAATTCTCAAGCAAATTTATTCCTTTAATAAATATAGCTATACAATTTGTTTGCTTGTTAAAAAATAGAAAGAAGAAAACTTGGAAAGAGAGAAAAAAGTAAGAGCCGATGTCGAAAAGGCGAAGAGAAAACTTGAATCAGACCTGAAACAAACGCAAGAAACGGTTGAGGAACTTGAAAGAATGAAACGAGAACTTGAAGATGGAAACAGAAAGTACGCGTTTCAGTAACTTTTTTGTTTGTTAGCGTCCAATTGCTAAAATTTTGTTAACATATGATGACGATGATGATGATGTTGATGATGATAATTTTGTACGTGGCAAAATTCATTTGACGCTTGGCGTTAATGCAACCAATAATGTAGTTTTCAATTGTTAAAGGAAAGATGCCGACATCAACAATTTAAATTCCAAACTGGAGAGCGAACAGAGCTTAGTTGCTCAACTTCAGAAGAAGATCAAAGAACAACAGGCTCGCATTGGTGAACTGGAAGAAGAATTGGAAGCTGAACGTGCTGCCAGATCAAAGGTCTTCATCATTCTATTATTCAAATTTTTAACAATTACATTTTTTGCATCTGCGAAAACCAATTTTAAAATCGTAGAACTAACTTAAAGAACGTAAAACATATTGAAAATACAGGTTGAGAAACAACGTGTTGAACTGCAACGTGAATTGGACGACCTGAGCCAGCGACTCGATGAAGCTGGCGGGGCCACACAAGCTCAAGTTGAAGTCAACAAGAAACGTGAAGCCGAGTTGCAAAAATTGAGACGTGACATCGAGGAGGCCCACTTGCAAGCCGAAACTCAGCTGGCGGCCGCACGCAAGAAGCAGCAAGATGCTGTCAGCGAGTTGGCCGAACAATTGGACCACGCTCAAAAAAACAAACAAAAAGTAGAAAAAGAGAAACAAGCATTGAAATCTGAAGTTGATGATTTGAGATCTCAACTTGACCACGTAAACAAGGGACGCAGCAACTCAGACAAAATTGGCAAACAATTGGAAGCCCAGGTCAGTGAGCTGAACATGAAATTAGAACAAGCCCTTCGCGAAGCACAAGAGCTCAATGCCCAGAAAGCAAAAGCCTCAGCTGAAAGCACCGATCTTTTGAAAAAATTGGAAGAAGCTGAAAGCCAGTTGAGTCAACTGGCTAAAGCTAAACAGATGTTGGCGAAATCTCTTGAGGAAGCTAAAGGAGGCATGGAGGAAGAAAATCGCTTGAGAGTCAAAGCACAAAGCGAAGTCCGCAACTTGCAGGTAACTTGGTGAATGATTTAATCGTTGAAGGATTTGGCGCATTCGTTAATAAACATTTAAAATTAATATTATCCTCATAGTAACATTTATATTTTAAATGATTTTGACAATTATAAAGCTGATGTTTAACAACATTTAGGCCGATCTTGAGCAATTGAGAGAACAACTAGAAGAGGAACAAGGCGCTCGTTCTGATTCTCAGCGTCTCATCCAGAAAGCTCAACAAGAGGCTCAGTCATGGAAACAAAAATGCGAAAGTGGCGAGGGAGGTGCCGGCAGAGAAGAGTTGGAAGAACTCAAAAGAAAACTCAACGCCAAGGTTGCTGATGCTGAAGGTCAACTTGAGACTGCTCAACAGAAAGTCGCCAGTCTTGAAAAGGCCAACCAGAGGATGAGAGCTGAACTCGAAGATGTCACAATTGAATTAGAAAGAGTAAGCGTTTTTTTTCTTAGAAATTGAACTATGCTAATATCGTTGAGTATAATTTCACGTTGAATGTACCGTTACAAAATTATTATGAACAGTGTTCCTCAGTCGCAAGCCAAGCTGAAAAGAGACAGAAATCGTTCGACAAGGTTGTTGATGAATGGAAAAAGAAAGTAGCCGAATTGCAAGCAGAACTTGAAAAGTCACAGAAAGACCAGAGAACTGTTGCTGCCGACGTGTACCGCTTGAAAGCTCAACTGGAGGAAGCCAGCGAAACGACTGAGGCTGTCAGGAGAGAAAACAAGAACCTGACTGGTTTAAAATAATTTTTTTAAATATTGATATTATTAAAGTTTAATTTGAAATGTTAAAATATTTTTTTATATTTTTAACATGAGCATTCGTTAGGTATCGTTTGTGTAATTTTTTAATTAATCCAATAACACAAAATGAATAACCGCTTTTTTAAATTTTCCAGATGAAATCCACGATCTGACTGAGCAGCTTGGCGAGGGAGGGAAAAATGTACATGAGATGGATAAGGCAAGAAGGCGTTTGGAGTTGGAGAAGGAGGAGCTGCAAGCTGCTCTGGAAGAAGCTGAAAGTGCTCTTGAACAGGAAGAAGCCAAAGTAGCCAGAGCTCAACTTGAATTGGCTTCAGTTAAACAAGACATTGACAGGAGACTGGCTGAAAAAGAAGAAGAATTCGACAGCACTCGGTAAATACGATTCCTTGTTCAAAATTCTTTTTTTATTCGCTGTTCAAAATTACTAACAATCACTTTCTAATAAATCCAAAAATATTAAAATTTCAATTAGCAACCGATAAACGCGAATGTTCTTTCGAAATTCATTTTGTATTCGATGTTCAAAATTACTAACAATCACTTTTTACTAAATCAAAATAAAATTTTAGTAAAAACCACCAACGAGCCTTGGAATCCATGCAAGCCAGTTTGGAAGCCGAAGCAAGAGGCAAGGCCGAAGCGTTAAGAAGCAAGAAGAAGTTGGAGCAAGATATTAACGAGTTGGAAGTTGCCGTCGACGGAGCCAACAGAGGTCGTGCTGATGCTGAAAAGAACCTCAAAAAGTATCAACAACAAATTCGCGAACTGCAAGAAGCCCTTGAATCTGAGCAGAGGAACCGCGAAGATATCAAGGAACAATTCATGGCCGCTGAAAGAAAATCATTAGTGTTGGCTGGCGAATATGAAGAACTGAAAACTCAATTGGAACAGGCAGAGAGGGCGAGGAAAGCAGCTGAGAATGAATTGCATGACGCTTCAGACAGAGTTTCAGAAATTTCTGCTCAGATGTCTTCAATCGCTTCTCAGAAGAGGAAGCTCGACAACGACATTCAAGCCATCAGTGTTAGTGAATTAATTTGTACGTGAATAATGAGAATTCAACTTGATAGCTCTTCGAATAACGCGTCCTTGTTATTATAAAATAAATATTTCCCGCATCATTCAACACATGATAATAATGTTCTATTTAGTTGAAACGTACAATATTTGAATGAATTTAAATATAAATTTCAAGGCCGATCTTGACGACGCCCAAAACGAATTGAGATCAGCAGAGGATGCCGCAAAACGATCAGCCGCTGAAGCCATGAAGTTAGCTGACGACCTCAAAAACGAACAAGACCACTCTAGCCAAATTGAAAAATTAAGAAAAGCTTTGGAATCTCAAGTCAAAGAACTCCAAGCTAGGTAAGGACAAATAACATTCATCCATGATGTTGACGAAATAGTTGCTCAGTGATCATTTGTGTCCTAAAATTTTAAATTCTAAGTATTAAAAATTAGTTTTAGTTGTAGATATTTTTGAAGTATCATAAAATTTAAACTATAAATAAATAAAGATTGGACGAAGCCGAAGCCAACGCTCTTAAAGGAGGTAAGAAGACAATTCAAAAACTGGAACAGAGAGTGCGTGAATTGGAAGTTGAGCTTGAAAATGAACAGAGAAGATACTCAGAATCAGATAAGAACTTGAGGAAACAAGACAGACGATTGAAAGAATTGGCAGTTCAGGCTGAAGAAGACCACAAAGCTCACGAAAGATACGTCAGCGAAATTGATGCCTTACAACAGAAGATCAAAACATACAAGAGACAAATTGAAGAAGCTGTGAGTATATCATTTTTACTTAACTCTTTCACTTTCCGACCTTGCTGCAAAATTGTTGAATAAAACGTTTCGAGAACAAATTTCATCATAAAACTTTTTTATTTTTGTTTTACAGGAAGAAATTGCTGCTGTTAACCTGGCTAAATACAGAAAAGTGCAACATGACTTGGAAGAATCTGAAGAGCGAGCAGAACAAGCCGAGAATGCAGTGTCCAAGATGAGAGCCAAGTCTCGTAGCTCAACGTCCGTGGCGAGAGGCGGAGCTCCAGGAGCTGCTGCATCCGGTGGAGTTGTGGCCGTTGGTGGACCCCACAAAACTTCTTCGCTATCCTCACACACCACTCACGGAATGGTACGTTTTCAACTTCATTTCTTATCGTAGCACTCGATTATTATTATTCAAATATCTCTCTTCTGTTAAATTGATCAGTTGATAATATAATATTAACAATTTTGGCGATAAATTTTAACGTGGGATGCATTCTTCCAAATAAACGAATAGTAATTTTAATGGCTTCAGGGTGGAGGCGCAGGAGGGATAACAATCACTTCAAGAATCGAAAGAGAAAGTCACACATGTCAGTAATCATTCTCAAATTCATTTTGCAATTTAAACATCTTGTTACCAAAATTAAATTCGTAAAAATTTAATATAGTTTGTTATTAAACATGTGATAATGATTTAATTTTTAATCCAGATTCAGACTAAATGAAGAGTTTTACAAGTATGTACGTTATTCCTGTTTAAAAATTTGTTATCGATAATTGTAAGCAGTCCCTTCGTTTTTATTACATCTGCTTATAGTTCTAAATGATGACTTTTTTTGTTACATACATTATAAAAAAATTCTTTAAAAAATAAACTTTTTATAATCATTTGCAGGTGAAACGTCCTGATAAATAAAATTTATTAAACGAACCTTATTACTCTTAAATTATTATATTAATGTGGATATTTCGTATTTATATGTTTCAAGTCAAAGATATAGGGACTTTAATTCTCGTATAACTACTTACGTAATTATTATTTAAATATTTTTAAGTTTATCTTCATTAAATATTTTTTCATCATCATCGATATTGTGTGAGATCTTTTAATCGAAAATAAAATTTGGGTGCAGTGTTGCATAAAACCTAAAAAATTGTAATTATTGTGATTGTTTTAATAAAAAATCAGTATATAAGTTGTTCAAATTTCAACGAATGCATCAATTTCGTAAAGTTCATTAACAAATAACTGGGCCTTGTCAAACCGATTCTGAATTTCGCCAGCAACCAGAGATAGAGAAAGTTAATAGTTCCAGAGGAAGTATAAATTTAGGCAGTTTATGAAAAAGATTTTTTATCATTACTTCAGAAGAGTTAAAAATAAATCCATGAAATATTCTACACGAAAGAGTGGAAAAAGTGCTGACGAAGCAAAATATATTTTAAAAATCAGGGTTCAGAATCTCATTCAAACTTGAAAAAGTCTAGAGATGTTAAATAAAAAATAGCAACTACATATAGGGTAGTTACGGAATTTGTACTAACACAAAAACACGTTCTAAAATCAATATATATGTAATGACAATATATCATATCTATAATCATATCTATAACGAAACAGTATAGAATGAAACAAAAAGAATTATGCGATGTATATTCATATATTTATATATATTTATGTGATCATATATACAGATGTATATGGACGTTTATGTTAGGCATTTTAGAATTCATTAGTTTTCCATAATTTTACGAGCAGTTATCAAAGTTGTTAGACCTAGCTAATCTTAGTCACTGGTGTTTCAATTCTTCTTTTATTTGCATTTGGAAACCTTCTGATATAATTTTTTGTTTAATTCTTTACTATTTTTACATTTTGCTATTACTTATTTCTTTGTTTCCAATCAAAAATTGACTTAACATGTCTGCTGCATTATTAATAAGAATAGGGACGGGACCGTGTCCAGGCAGGAAGTTTTTAGGCTCTCCTGCAATAGCCAATTCCTTTCTTCTAAGGTTTGTTTGTTTGTTTGTTTGAAAATAATGAAGTTGATAGCATCATAATAACAGGCAAGAGTAAGAAGAAGTATTTATAATTTTAAATTAACTTTTAATTAAATTAACTAGTTATAATTATTATAAGTATAACATATATAAAAAAACAATATCATCATGTCATGTACATTTATTTTATAGTAGGCTTGTCCTATGGTTAAATTTTTAATAGTTTTGGTCAAGAAAATTGAATTTTGCTACATAAGTTACATAAGGTGTCTTTTTTGTATTATTTTTTTATATAATAATTAAATAATGGAAAAATCTGCATGTGTATGGATATTTTAAAACTTATTATTTTTTTATATAATAATTAAATAATGGAAAAATCTGCATGTGTATGGATATTTTAAAACTTAAATATATAATATAAATTATTTTGTAAATGCAGGTCCTTGTGGTTAGGACCTACAAGAAACAGCAGCAACAAAATCTCTGAAAATAATGAACCTATTAAATTTAGTTCCAGCAAAGCTCATTCTTACAGTTCATTTGACACATTTCTAGTGAAACAGAAAAGATCAAGTCCCTGGTACCAGCCTCTCATCATCACTTTCAGTGTTGCAATATTCCTCATTTATTTTGGCTTTCTTAGGGAAGAAAATGACTGGGATGAAGATCTGAAATTATCTTTGTATGACAGGATACCAGGGTTAAAAGAAAAAGATGAGATAGCTAGGAAAAACTTTTATAAAAAATAATGCTTCCAGAAAATGTATATTTAATTTTTTAATGCTGTAATTTACCTCTTTTTATTAGTGGCGGTACAATAAAATTATGTTTCAAGAATTGCATTGATTTGAAACTTAAAAACGTCAAAATGTAAATTTCTAAACTGGTAAGATGTACGTTAATTTAGTTGAGATCGACGAATTTAGTGAGAAATTTATATGCTCCAAGCAGGTACCTATAAAGATCCTTTTATTTTAGATATCAACGTTAGTGGTAAACGTGTAAAAGTGAATTTACAGGTTAAATTTATGGTTAAATTTTTAATAGTTTTGGTCGTCCTCCGTCGGAAACATTTAAATGGTAGTAAAAGTGAATTTACGTTCATATTGTAAAATTTGCAAAATAATTTTGGCAAACTTAAAATAATTAAAATAAAGTTATGAATTTTTTAAAGGCATTTGTACGAAATTCTTATCCTTCGATCAGCAAGTTAAAGTATTTATTAATTTTTTCTTTTAAAACAAAAAATATTTCTGATCGTTTTTTTAGTCAAAATTTCATCAAAAAATCGATTTAATTAAAAATTTTATTTTAGGCTTTTAAGCTAGACGTAAGTGACATTCTCTATATTTGAAGATTAAATTGAGGACCAACCGCTTTTAGGGCAGTCTAAACGCCATTGTAGATTATGGTTGCAAGCTGTAAGTATGGAGAAGGACAGTATTTTTTCTCTATTCTTCAGTTTAGTAAGGTTTGTAGAGGCAATCGTCAAACTAATTAAAAACCAACCATCCAAACAAATAGGGACCAAATGTTTTAGGAAACAAACATGTGAACCCTATTAAATGTTATTAACATTTATTTTTATTAGCTATTTGAAAAAAAAAACTAATTGCAATACAAATGCCATGCCTTACCAGAGCATGGCATAGCCCATAGTGAATTAGTATGTCATTGATTAGAGTATTAGACTCAGTAAATCTTATACCTTACAGTAAAAACTTTAAAATGACAGGTTAAATGTGCCTATTATAAACAATTATCTGGAAACCCGTCTATGTCCTCCAGTCTTCACAAGATGGCTACATACAAGCACCACCTTGGAGAAGTCATACAAGGTGCATGGGGAACCAAAAATTTGGCTGAAATACAATGATGTTGTGTACCCACCTCTGTCTCCTAATGAACCCCATAGGCCTGCTGTATGTTTTCATTTTGAAGTATTTTAGTTAATTTATTCAATAAAATTTTCAAACATAAACAAAATCTTTACTTTATTAAAATATATTAATACGTGAATATGTTGTATTTTTATTTTACTGTCTAAATGTCAAAAAATGAAAAACTGCAGGAGGTAGTGCACCAAAGGTCAAATATAAAATACTCTCAAAAGAAGTTGTGGTACATTGCACATATGGTAAACAATAAAGAAGATTAACTTTCTTCAAAAAGAGTTTAATTTGACACCATTTATAATAAAAATTTCATTTATTTTTTAAATATTGTTTTAAATTGACACAGATTATAAATGATACAAATGTTCAATTTAGATTAGAGGCATGTCAATAGACGAGGCTGTGAAGCAACTGTCTTTCTATGAGAGGAAGGGAGCTGCCATTGTTAATGAGGTCTTCATCTCTTTCTATCTCTTCTTCTTTTCATTCATTTGTTCATCCACTTACTCACTCATTCATGTCTTCTTTCAACATTTTGATTGCTCTTACAACCAACCGTCATCACTCTTTCGTTTAACTAGATATCATTCACAATGCAGTTATTGTAACACCACATTATTTAAGATATTGTTGGAAGCTCAAGAACTAGCTGTGAGAGACCACAATGTTGAATATAAATCAAACTTATGGATCGGTTGGTTGGCTCTTGATCTTTATTTATAAAATTAATTAACAGCGAATACACTATCAGCATCACTCTACGACGAAAGTAGTCATCAGTTTTGATTACCCTGCAGCGTTTCATTTCATCTTGCTAAGATTATATTTTTATATTTTACTCATTCCAGAAGGAGTTAATGAGTTTTTTTTATAGAAACAAATATTTATAACATTTAAAATTATGCTGCTTAAAAAAATATTCATGTGAAGACGGCTTATGTATAAACAAATAACATCCATCAGAGACGGCATTCGTTGGGAAGGCAAAAACAGTGAAGGGGATGCGGAAGCATGCCCGTCGAAAACCCGGAGTCATCGAGTACAGGTCAGTCGGCGGAGGTCTTCATCGCTCATATCATCTTGTTATTTATTTGCTCTTAAAATGTTGCCCACGTTAGCTCGTTGAAAATGAATTGATCAGTTGATGGATGGATGGATGATGATAGGTTGATTGGTCAACTGCAAAACGAGAATCTTCTTAAACTATGAACAAGATGATAAGAGTAGGGCACAAAAATAAATTTTCAATTAAATGAACAATTGAATATAACATACTAAAAACAGGTATTCACATTTTTTTGTGCGCTTGAGAGAAGGTCGACCGCCACTCCACTACTACCCTCCCGACCCAACAGGCCAGCAAATGTTCGAAGACTACATCCAAAAACTGAGAGATCGAAACATCAAAGTGGCCCTGTAAAAAATTTAAACAAAGAAATTTAGTTGTGTGTGTGTGTTTTTGTTTGTGTGCAAGTCTGTGAGTGAATCGGGAAAGAATGAAAAATCAGTTTCTTTTTCTGAACATTTGTAGTGTTGGTGATGATTTTGATGCGATAATGACGTAAAAATGATGATGTAATGACAATATCATCATTTTCATCAGTTTCAAATTCGGTTGCATGTTTTTAAAAATTTGAATCACGTGCTATCAAGAAATAAAATTGAAAAAGTCGTTTGGTACAAGAACACTAACTCGTTTAATCAATTTTTCATATTAAGTATTTATTAATAGCGACATATTCAATCAAACTGTGAGCTGAACTCTAAGACAAAAAAATGTTTTTAAAACTATATATATATATATATATAGCCGACTTCAACATTAAATCTGTTATAAACATAAATACGCGATGTTACGCTCAATCAAATAATCTTTTAAATGTTATAATTTAGTGTGAAGTGTCCATCGTTCCTAATGTTACATGAACGAGACAAATGAAAATACTTGAATAACCGAATAAGTATATGAAGAAAACAGGTAAGATACTAATAACATCATAATTTTGTACGTTGAATGACAACAGTCGCACAAAATTCTATCACGCGTTAGCAGCTATGATGTATGTAGCACGTATGCCTCGTGATGATTCGTTAATAAGAGAGATGATACGGATGCAGTACGAGCGTATTCACAAAGATACGTCGTTCGGTGGATGGAACGAGATCCAACCAACTTGAACATCGTACCTGCACAAGATATTTGATGCAAGTAAGATATCTTCTTGTCTCCTTTAACTTTTAACAAAGCATGACATTTTTTGAAAATTAATTAGCATGAGACTTGAAATTTAATTTTAGCGTTTACAATCAGCTCATCGTTAATGGATTGAATTCAGAGACGCAAACTTCACAGCCAAAAATGTAAAAATGTAGTTTAAATTTTCAAAAATTTGTTTATTCCAGCGGAGAGGTTGTTTAAAGATTACATAAAATGCTGACGGCAAACGAGAGAAACCAAATTGAACCATTTAAAAACTTTATAATCAAATAAACGGATTAAAAAAATAAAAATTGGATGAATAGATTGAGTGAAAGTGGGTGAACGGACGAAAAATTTGCCGACAAATTTGCAAAGCATGAATCAAACGCTACAATGTAAGATGGATGAATAAATAAATGAATCAGTCCACACGACTTGCTTGATTCTCTCTGAACTTAATTTTGAAAGGCACTGATTAATTTTTAAGTTAATGTCGAAATTACAAACTATTTATCGTTCGCTAAATAACACCCCGACAAGCTATCATTTGATAATAATCATCTACAAACACTTCAAATCCAAGAAACAAGTGAGGGACATGTGTGATCTATCTAATACTTCCCTGGTGAGTTTTTATTTGGATTCAACTGCTGTAGATTAGTTGATCGTGCCATCCCATTGAGACAATCATCGCAGGTTGATGACGTGGCTGCCAGACACATCACGCAAGGACGTTAAAAAACAATTTCAATTGTAAATAACATAATAAATATTTCAACTTTTCAAAAATTAATTACTTCACTTAACTGATTAATCATTAAATTATACCTTTAAACTCCATTCGTGAAGATTAAAAGAAAAAAAAACAGAACATTCACTGCTGCAATGCCATTAAAAACGATTGATTAATAATAAGTTGTGATTAAACAATCATTCATTCATTCATTCAATCAATCAATCAATCAATCAATCAATCATCCATCCATCCATTTCCATCCATTTATTCATTCATTCATTCATTCATTCATTCATTCACTCTTTATCTATCATTTAATTATTTGCTAGCATCAATCTTTTGGGCATTCATTCATACGTTCATTGGTTCATACACTCAATTTTTCTTTTCCAACTCAGCCAGTTGAAACTTGGGCTTCCTCTCCACTAGCAGTTCCATCTTCACAGTTTCAACATTTTTTTCTGAGGCGTCTGCAATAGAAGTGCCGCTACTACTGCTGGTGGTGGTTGTGGTGGTGACAGCAGCTGTAGCATTGGACGATCTGGGTGGTAGAGTCCCACCAGAAGATTTATGATCATATTTTGAGGAGCTGATGTTGTCATTATTTTTATAATTTGTTGTTTCATCATTAGTTTGTTTCTGATGTTGTTGTTTCTTTGGCTGCCTCTGTTGTTGATGTTGTTGTTTTTGTTGTGGTCTTTGTGCCTCTTTAACTCGGGCACTGTGTGGTCTGACATTTGCAGAGCTTCGCATCTGATGTTGTTGGTGATGTTGGTCGCCACTTCTATTCTTTGATGAATCTGATCTGAACGGCAATGATGTTTGTCACAAAATTCGTTTACTGAAAAAACTTACGTGTATTTTATATTTTTAAAATTTTCTTTAAAAAACAAAATGAACCACAAAAATGAACAAATGAATGAGCGAACGAGCGAATGAATAAACGAACGAATGAATGAACAAATAAACCTTTCCGAGTCCTGTCTGACTCTGGTCATATAATTCATAGGGGGCATGTTCGAGTAAAAATGAGGCTGCATTTGACTGCTGTGATGGAAGCCTGGCCCCGAACCGAGAGGGGGCTGGTGGTGGTGAGATGTTTGTGTGTGTGTGTGTGTGAGCGTGCTAGCCATCGGTTAGAATAACCTTAATTATCAAACCCGCGTGTACGAACAAATAAACTAATTAATTAATTGATAAATTAATTAATTAGAGAATGAGTGAAGGAAGAAAGATGAAGAAAGCACCTCAACTCTGAAATCCTCCAGTCTCTGATACTTGCTGAGCCAACCCTTCAACCTGCCATCGACCAGCACATGCTTCCTTGAATATTTGAGGAAAGCCCAGAACTTCTCCAGGCCATATAACTGGCCTAGACGAACGTTGACAACCAAAGAATTGAAATTAAATATCAACTGAATATTAGAACAAATAAACATGGAAGTAAATGAATGAATAAGAAAAAGAATGAACGAATGGATGAACGAACCATTTTGATAATCGCTGATTGTCTCCTCTTGGAAGTGCTCAAACAAGTCAGGTCGAAATCTTTTCTCCAAACCATAACTATAGAACCGAAAGAGACATTCCAAGCCATATCTGCATGCAAGCAACAAGTATGTAGTAGCTATAACAACATTAACACCAACACCATCATCACCGAAATCATCAACAGCAGCAGCATCACCAACTTTGACACCAACCTGAACCCTTCATTGGCATCCTCAATGGCAAGTTGCCTGAACTCCTCGTACATCTTTTGGTGAAAGTGGTGACGAAGAAAAAATGACCAAAACCTGTTGGCATCATCAGTTATCAACCAGTTGCTGACTACGTCATTCGTATTTGTGTTTTAATAACCAATAGACACTCCTCTCATTCAATCCACTCACACTTTACTTATCAAATTTAAAAACTTCGAATAAGAAATAATTTGAGATATCTCTGGTAACCTGAAAAGAGTGTTCATTTCTGTGGACTGCCCGATCCCAACTTTCCGACGATCTATTCGTACAAATGAAATGAGTTAACACGCTTCAGACTACACAAAACCCTCTCTCCATTCTAACCATAACACCGTCAGATAAAGAAAAGAACAAATTCTATCAAAATAATCTATGCAGAACAAGAATACGTATTTATATCACAAGGCAAAGAAATTTACAACCAGAAACCTCGACCAGCCACTGAACTCATTATTAATAATAAATGTTTGAAATATTTAAGAACAGGAAAAGTTTCTCGAACCCTTGAGGCAGTTGGCTCGGTAAGAATTGTACTTGTGCCAGATGAAGTTGTTGTCCTTCAGTAGCTCGTGGGATGGGTGTTCCAACGTTACACTCGCCACTGACAAGCTTTCTGAAACTCTATAGACGGCATGCATTGAAATTAATTTATAGCTTTCATAGGTTTCTACTTAAATGCCATCCTTCTCCTCCTCCTCCTCATCATCATCATTATCGTTATTATTATGTAATAATACGATACGAAACATTTTATTTGCTTCCAAAAGAAAAAATAGGTAGAAGAGATGATGGCCGTGTCCAAGTCATCAAGTAACTCATTAGCCAAAGCCATGTTACAACCGTTTTTAAATAAAAAGCATTGTAGGCAATAGGCATTGTTCAACACGCAGTTGAAATTTTCAATTTTTCGTGTAACAAATTTCAGTTCATCGTCAAGTTTGTTCAGTTCATAAACAAAATGTTTATTCATTTTTTGCATAGATAAATTCTAACATAAAAAGTAGAGATGGGAATCGAACCTTCCCCTTGAAGTTCGGGCTCGGTTCGGGCAGACCTAAAGTTCGGGTTCGGTTGACTTATATAGCCGCATCAAAAAACTAAATGGTATAGAACACGGCTGTATTTTAACATTAATTTCATGGATTGTTATGTGAGGTTGCTCGTTATGAAAAGTTTAAGCAAGGTAAGCAACGCGCACAATTCGTTATAGAAATGCGAGAATAACAAAACATGCATTGCAAAATATCGATTCAGTTCGTTTAACATTGGTAAGGTTCGTTCGGTTCAGTTTGTAATCGGCAGTTTTAAAGTTCGGGTTCGGTCGGAGGTAGGATTCGAGTTCGGTTCGATTCTCATCTCTAATAAAAAGTTATTTTTTGACAATCATTTGTCGTCATCAGAGTTCAATACGGATCATGTTTTATGTGTTTGCTTATATAGGTTTTGAGTGTCTTTGTTACTGTGTGTCTGAAGACATCATCATCGTCATCCGCTTGAACCATCACTGCCACATTTTTGAACTATCATATTATCATTATTCGTCATCATGTTAATAAAATCTTCACATCTATCCACAAGCATCCTCGCTGCAGATACGACCATGATTGGCTGATTTCTTGATAGCAGGACAATGATGATGATAGTGATGATAATGATGACGATAGTGATGATGATCAAAGTGATGATGATGATGATAATGAAAATGATAGTGAATTGGCAAAAGAAAGAAAAGAGAACAGACGTATGACTCCTTTCATTCTTGAGTTTGTAGTCGACGACCCATCCGACGTGGCCCTCGACGGGTGGGTTCTCACTGTGGCGGGTCTTCTTCTTCCTCGGTGTCTGACCACCCCAACCCGATTCAATCGTAATAAATATTAAATCAAAGCACATGAAGTAAAATTCAAAATAACAATAAAATTATGAATTAAATAAATTTAATTTACAATCATCATCACTACAATCATCGTCATCGTAATCGCAATCATCACCACCTGTAGATCAGCTTTGACAGCTTCTTTCACAACGGGATAGAACCTCGGATCATCATTGTTCACTCTCTTTGGTGTCTTTGGTGTCCTCGGTGGGTTGCCAGGAACAGGAAGTATGGGGATTTCTGTCGGCAACGATCGAGCAATTTCATTGGCCGTCGATGATGCCAAGGACGCGTGTGTTGACGGAAATCCTATTGAAATTTGTCTTGATGTCGTCGGCTTTGCAGGAGTTTTGAGGTTTTCTGGAAAATTCTCTGAAAATTTGTGGACAGAATAAGATGAGGATTCAATTTAAAGCTAGATGGATGAGTGAATCTGAATGGATGGATGGATGAATGAATGAACTGGAGCGCAAAAAGATAACGGATTTGCGCCAGTCATGCATTCGTAGTTGCATTCAATGTCACTCGCAGAAAACAAACCATGAGTGGATTTTATTAAGTTAGCTAAACTAATCCTATTAAACGAAACTATTGCAGGCAATTCAATTGAACTCCTTTAAAATGTGGAAAACAAACCATACCATCAAAGATTCTATGAAACAAAAAGATACATAACGTAAACAATGTTAAAAAATATTTCAACAATTAAAGACAACAAATTTTTTGAACCGGAGTTGTAAGATGGAGGAGATGGTGGTCGAATTTTTTTGCTGTCGTGAGCAACCAAATGACCACCATTACCAGCAACAGCATTATTTGTACTGCTACTACAGCTGCTGCCACTGCTGCCAGCAGCTGCAGTTTTGTTAGCTGTTCGTGTCAATATATCAAAATCTTCTTTTTGCAATATCTGCAGAGTTTTGTGCTGTTGGAAGAGACTTGCCTGATGTTAAATAAGTAATTTATCTTATTAACTAGATTGCCTAGAAATAAACAATCAGTTAAACAATCAAATAGATAAACAGAAGAGTAATTAAATAAAAAGAGGAAATGAAAGCACAAAAAAACAAAAGAATCAGCCAGTAACCTTAAAATTATCATGCAGTTGTTCTTGCTCAAAAGTTACGAGTCCCTCATTTATGATCTTTGCATTCTCTGCAGTCATCTTGGATCGAGGCAAGAAATCGCCTGTCCTGTCTCCGCCTGGATGCTTACGAACGGCCGGTGGTGTCTGAGTTACAATCAACAACTTGTTCACGAACGTGTCATCTATCTCGTCCCCCTCATCATCATCCTCGTCAGACCTGTTTGTAAATGGTGAATTGGAGGTGAATCATTGAGATATTGAAGTGTACAAACAAATTTCTGATGAACGATCTTGAAAATTTGAAGATGAAAAAATTTATATTTGTCAAAAACAAGTTATCTCGGTCCTTACGATCATTATCATCATCACTATCTACCAATGATGAGTTAACTACTCACAAAAAGTAGTTGACCACTGTAGTAAACTACTTTTTAAAGTTAATGACTATTTCTTAACTGTTTTTAACGATTTTAAATAATTAGCGTAAAGAGCAATATAAAAATAGGTATAATGTTGTTTGAATATTATTAGCAACTACGACAAATTCTGAAGAAATGAGTTTTCGGTGTTTTTTAAAGTAGCCAGTGAAATACAGGCTCTAAGGTGACATGTTCGTGTATTCCAAACTGATAGTGAAGAATGACAAGCTGCACGCTTTGCAATGGCGGTTGATACGTGTATAATTAATTATTGTTGATTGTTCAATTAATTAGTTGGTGCTTTGAATGATTGCAAGTCTATGCTTTGGATGGTTGCGAGTTCATGTCTATACTGTAAACATAGCATGTATATTTATGTCTGACTTCGAATAACCCCTTTGTAAGCAGAAAAAGATCAACTACGTTATTAATTATATCCAAAATTTATTATAGAATTTATTATTTGTAACGTATTGTATTTGCACATTATATTCGATAGCTGGGGAATGCATGCCTTCTTGCGTACACGCTTGAGACAACACCCACCACGGATCAGAAAACGTGTTCCTCCTTCCAGACGTAGCAAAGTTATCTTCATCAAGTTCCTCATCAAACTTGAAATCCAATTCAACTGGGTCCTCCAGTCTCACCTTTCAATGGTTCAACAAAATTTTTCTTTTATGTTATCATCATCACAAACAACATCAGTATAGTTATCATCAAAATGATGATTGACACAACAAACTTTTCTTTCCTCCTTAATTTTTACGGTCTTTGGTTTCTCAGCAGACCTTTTCTTCACGACCTCTGACCATCCGGCCTCTGTTCTGGGGGCGCTTGATGACAAGACAGGAAGGATGTAGTCAAACTCGTTTTGGAAATGTTCATCACGACCACAATGGTGAGGTTGTTTGCCAAGATGCTCATCCTCGTCAACATTATCATGCTGCTGATTTGGTCGTTCTTTCCCTTCATTTTCATCTTGATGTTCTTGATGATCATAAGAATGGGAAGAAGCATTTGTTGATGTTGTTCTTGCTGTTTGAGGATGTCCAACTCCATCATCGACTCTTTCACTGTTCGTTCTGTTCGTCTCCAATCTCTTCTCCCTGGCTGGTTCATTCGAGCTGCCTGCATACATTAATGATACAATTAAAAAAAAACGGTGAATGAATAGAAAGCTGCAACACAAAACAATAACATTCGAACCAGCCAGCCAGCCAACCAACCAACCAATTAAAACTCCTCCCACTTACCTTCTACGCCTAACTTAATCTTTGGGACAAATTCGGGCACATCAACTTTTAAATTTGAAAAAGAGCTAGGAGCAGTACCAACGATCGGCCATCTTTCCGGTCTATCTAATGACCTCATGCTCAACTTATCTTCTGATATCTCAACGACTTTGCTATTCTCCATGACCTGTCAGGATGAAACAACATTCACAACAGCACATATCAAAAACATCATCGACCCCGCCAACAACAACATCAACAACAATAATAACCACTGCAACACAAATAACAACTTAAAGATATGAGAATGATGATACAAACTTGAATAATTGTAGCATCGTCCATTGAGTAGGCTTGCACTCGAGGGAATGAAAGAATGAGAGAAATGGCAATCCATCCATTCCTATCCATCTTCCTTCGAAGAAAGAAATCTTTCTCCAAATTTTCATCACTAAAGTAATATTCTCTGTAGAGAATGGTCCAGTGTGGTTATCATAATGACATTGAACATAGATACGCATGCAAGAACACAAACACACAAACTAACATTTGCTTCTTCACAGTATTGTCGGCTTGGTTGAAGTAAACAGTACCGAACATAGGAATAGCACCACCAGTCACCATCATATCTGCACAAATATCAACTAGCATCAGCAAAATCAAGCAATCCAACACGATCAGCTGAACAAGGTATATAATTGCATCAGTTCATAAAATAAGATGATCAAACTCCTAAATGCACTCTCTCTCAATAATTATGGCAAGAACTAATAATTATTATTATTATAATAATAATAATGTGAAAAAAAAGAAGAGGTGTAGTATAAGAAAGGACCTTGGAAAGCCGTTTGCTCAGGATTTGCATAAAAACCTCTCATCCTCCATCGATTTCGTCTGTTTGATCTTTGGTTACGTCTTCTGTTTGACAAACTGGCTCCTTCCAAAAAAAATGCAACACCACATCTTATTTTTTGTCATGTTATAATTATTAATCATCATGATAACACCATCATCATCACCATCACCATATATTTTCACTATCATTAAAATCATCATCTCTTTTCATCCCCACCAACAAAGAAGGCACGTTCGCTACCTGACTTGCTCCGATCCTGAGAGTCAGCTTCTTCCTCATTGGTCGGTTTCTTGAATCGGGTCATTGACCTACTTCCCCCTTTGTTGCTATTGGTTGTCAGTCTTCTCTTCATGATGCCACCTCTGTTGACTCGTTCAACTCTGCAGTGGCTTCGAGTATCGTCATTATGATGATCATCAACAACAGCAGCATTCTGATTGCTGTTGGGCTGGGTCCTCCTACGATCATCTGATTGCGAGTGGCCACTACCAGACCATGATTTCTTATTTCGAGAAGATCCAGCTACGTTATTCCTTCTTCTTCCTCCTCTTGTCATTTCTATTGGCATGGGAACCCATCTTGGTTTTGATCCTGAATGAACATAAGAGTGAATAAAATGACTGAATAGATTAATGAATGAATAAATTAATAAAAAGAAAATAGAAAAACTAATTAGAAGCTTTATGAATAAAAAAGAAATATACACAGAAAAAAATTTAAAAAAAATAACCTTTCTTTTTAAGAGAAAACTTATTGTCAACATCTCCTGAGCCATTCACATTTTCCTTATTTTCCTTAGCAGAATCATCTCCACCTGACTCAATTGAAGCTAGATTAGTGGATGGTGCTACTGGGTCTTCAATCTCATTGCAGTGCTTCTCCTCTTCTTGATTCAGTGGCTTTTCCTTCACCTGACTCTTTCTGTTAGTCTTAATTTCAATTTCATTTTAAATAAACATTTAGTTTTCAACCTTTTTAAACCAGTACACATTTTAAAAACACAACAAAGGCTTATAAATGAGAAAAAATGTAATAAAATTGTATTTAATAAGCAAAATATTAGTATTTCAATATAATAAAGTTAGACATAACTTACAACATGTTCACCCTTGTGCAACACAGGCCAATTACTTGAGTCTTCAAGCTGTTTTTACAATTTTTAACATATTGCCATATAACTAACTTATTAAACATTTTGCTTTGGGTAACAACATTTTAAACAGAATAAGAATTATTTTGAAATTACCTTGCTTTCGGAATTTGGTTTAGTATATTTTCTGCAATGTTTCAATGGCTTGGCCATTTCTAGATTAAAGCAAAAGTAATTACAGAAAAAAAAATTATAATTATTTTACAAGATAAAATAAATTAAAAATTCTCTATCTAATAAATAGAACAAAAACGTTAAAATAAGTAAAAAGTCTCCTACGAGTTTGCTGTTTGGAGTCCAAAGATAAATTAGTAGTAGTCTTCACCTTATCGTTATTACCTTGAGCTTTGCTTTGACTAATTATTTGTTTGCCTGTCCAAGGATTTTTGTTAGGAAGTGGAGCTTCAACAAAATTTTTGTTATCAAAAATCTTTGGAATCACAACATTTGAACTTTTGTCAGGGGATTCGTTACTAACTGTCGGTTTATCTGCACTTTCAATGCTTGGTGTCACTTCTTCACTTTTAAGAACTTTAACTTGATTACTATTATCAGTGGTGGTGGTGGTGGTAGAGACAGAGGAGCTGTCGCAAGCATCAGTAACAGATGCCTCCAACAGCTTCTTACAACTACTTGCACTCATTTCTTAAAATATGGGAAATCAATGAGAATATTTAATCAAATCAAATGAACTTTCCCTGGTTACAATCTCTTTCCGGGTGTGCGTCATCAAATTTCAAATCAGAACGAAAAATAATTTTTTATTATCAATTTTATCTTAATAAGATTTCCGTTGGAGATGCAGCAGCAGATCAACAGACAGATATGATGACAGTGACAGATGACAAGAAGAAACGAATCAGAGTTCTGCGAAATTTACTTAATTTTTTAAATTTTGGCAAATATTTGTTTACCTAATTTTAAAGAAAAATGTCTAGCTAAGTTTTAAATGTCAGCTAAAACTAATTTAGATTCTTAAATTAGCACCTAAAAAGACCATGCCACCACAACGCTAGCAAAACATCGATTCCGCCATGATAGACATTTTCAAAGGGTGTGTTCAAAGTTTTTTTTCTCATTATTAAACAACATCTCGATGCGATGAGTAACGTTCTATTTTACTCCGTATTTCAAAAAATACGTGATTAAATATTATATTGCATATCTTTTAAAAAAGACGTGTTAAAAACATTTAAAAAGGCTATTGAGATGGGGTCGGGCCCCCGTCGACTTATCTGTAGTGATTTCCTCTTTTCATAACCGGACTGTTTTAATACATCCTCATTTAAAGTCCAAATAATTTTCATAACCCTTTTCCCAACCCTTTTCAAAGACCACATCTCAGCAGCATTAATCTTTTTCCATTTCTTTAGAAATTGTTCAGAACTCAGAGCCGTAAGTTAGCACAGAAAAAATGTAACACCCTTACTGTTCAATTTTGTTGATATTCTGATTTTACTGTTGGCGAGAATGTTTTTAATTTTAAAATAAGCATCTTTCGCTATAGCTATCCTTCTTTTGATATCCACATCATATTTACAACCTTAGCTAAACAGACTTTCGAGATAATGGAAGCTGTTGACTTGTTTCACCTGTTCACCATTAATGATTTTGGAGCAGATCGGGGTGGTTTTGCTTTTACTGATAATCACGCACTCTGTTTTGTTGATGTTAATTTGCAAGCCTTTCTTTTCACTTTCAAAAAACAATTTGGAAACAATTGTTTGCAATTTTTCTATTGAATCTGCTAAAAGAGCTGTATCATCAGCATATCTTATATTGTTTATTTTATATTTACACATCCAATGGATATTCCCGGATGATCTTATAATCTTTCTCATGATGATTTCACTATAGAGATTATGTCGCTATTTGACTGCTTTGGATCTCACCTCTATATATATATATATATATATATATATATATATATATATATATATATATATATATATATATATATGATGAGTTTTAACGAACAAGCAATATGAAATATTTATTTGACTTATTAGGTTTAAAACAATGTAATTAATTATTTTGGTTAATTTGAATATAAAAATTGCTTTTGTCCGGTGAAACACAATGGCTTATTGGAGGTATTATAAATTAATATTTTTGAAATGCGCACATAAATGGATTTTTGGCAATTTTCAAATTTATATATGTATAGGTGACGGGTTCAATCCAATATTTTGGCGTGTGCAAAAAACTGGAGACAGTTTTGTTTTATATGATATTTTAGAAGGTGAAATTTTCTATTAGAATGTTTATGTATTTTTGAAATGCACACATAAATGGAATTTTGGCAATTTTTTAACTTTCTCGTTATCATTGATGTAATAATAAAACGGTTTGATAATGGAGTTCAATAACTTTTTTTTTGTTTGGCACATTTTTTAATTTCAATACAGTTAGAATGTTATAAATAAGGATCAATAATTAATAAGTTTTCATTTCATGAAACCTTTAAATATTTTTTATTTAATCGGTTTTTTCATAATCTGCCTTTTACATATGCTTCACCGTCGCTGAGTTCGAACTGTCTCGAGCATTACCTTCGTTCTTAAGTCGACAAACGTTTGTTCAAAACTAAAGCTCCTTATCCTAACTCTGACACTAACCAACCCAAAATTTATATTATATATCATTTCAAACTTAAAATTATTTTTTATTTATAAAAATAATTTAATAAACTTTTTAATTTTCTGAAATAGCTCAAAACTGAATGTTTTTAAACGTTTGTTAGCTTTTTACTGAAAGTTGTCTTGAAATGTTCAGTAATAAAATTGTAACGAAGAATATTTTTTTAAATTTTATCACAGGTAGAAATTGATATAATTTTGAAGACTTACTTTACTGGTTGTACTAGTATTAGTAGCTAGTATTATTTATTACTATAAATAAATAATTTATATACTATATAATATAATAAAATTTATACTATATAAATAATTTTATAACTATCAGCTCAGTCTCAATGTCACTATTTACTGACTCTTATCATATCAAAATCGATTATCATATTTTATTTATCAAACTATACTGCATTGATCCAGTTCGAACCCATAAACATCCTGGCCTGTGTGACATCTCGTAATTGAACTTATAGGATGCATGCAGTATGCATCTTACTGTTAAGTGGTAAAAGCTATGCTTTTTATATGTAGAACATTTGAAAATGTCATTAAGTTGGATATGATTAGGATGGTTAATATCATTTAGCATTTTTAATTTCAAATTAAATTTTTAACTTAAAAAAGTTAATAAACAAAAATGTACAGTTCAGAAGCGAAATGTTTATGAAAAGACTTCGATTATATTACACAAAGAAGTAGTTGACAAGTATAAGAATGAGAAATTGAAAGAGATGAAGAAATGTGAAGATGGAAGTGAAGCAAGGAGGCTGTCTGAAGATGTTCTTGATGATATGGTGCTTTAATTTTTGTTTGCATTAGTGGTCAGTCATTCATATTTTCCTCTCCATACTGTTTCTTCATTCAATCTAATTTATGAAACAAATTAATATTAATTCATTATTAAATAATTAATTTGTTATTCTGCTCTTGTAGCCTGTTGTCAGCATGGAAAACCCATTCCTGAAGCCTGCTGAAAGATGCATTTTATGCAAACACGACATACCACTTGACTACAAGGTTATTAAAATATTTCAATACAACATGCCATTATAAAATCTAAGTTATTTAATTTGATAAATTTTCAAATCTCTCACACAGAATGTGAGATTGTTGAGCCAGTTCACATCGCCGCACACTGGCCGCATATATGACCGAGGTATCACTGGCTTGTGCCTTTTCATGCAGAAAAGGATTGCCAAGGTCATCAAACGAAGCAGATACTTTGGTTAGGAACATGTCAAAATTAAGGAAACGATAAAGGAAAAATAAAGGAAATAAAAAAAATTTTTTATTTTAGGTTACATGCCTTATGAAATGAAAGATCCTAAATATGTAACAGATCCTAAATTGTTTGATCCTTTCAAAAGAAGATAGCAACCCAGCTTTTAAAATCAACTGACATTTTATGCGCAAATATATACAAATATATTTTTTAGTTCATATTTCAATATAAAACTTGTTTGTTTCTTAAAGTTAACATGATAACTTGTAACAAACAGTAAAATTTATAAAAATAAAATTTTTTTCATGAGTATCTTTATTTGTAATTCTTACGGTAGAAAAGTATAAGTTACTTGGTTTTTTGAAGAATTTTGATGAATTTTTACAAAAAAAACTGCCCGCTTACCTGGCAATAAAACGATTGAACTTTCAAAACCAATTTTTTTTTACAATTTCGTGTTTAACATACTGAAATATTTTCTTTTATAAGATAGTAACTAAAAGAAATCAAGATGAATTTTTACACCGCAATGTTAGCTTGCGACAATTTAACGAGTTATGCAACAACTTTTAACTCTGCAAAATGTCGTGGTTCATGAAGGCATATAGCGTTCCAAATGGGACTTCGGTACGAACCCACACTCGGACTTGTAATTTCTCACCTTCCACCAATTTTTTGAGTCAGGTGCCGTCTGAAATTATCAATTAACTTGAAAGCACAAATCTAGTTTATAAATTAAATGAAGTTTCCATCTAACAGTGTTAAAACAAATATGACAGCTAGCATGAACTAAACATTAAGTGGATTGAATTGACGAATGAGAAAATGACAAGTGAGGGACTGAATAAAAGAACAAATGAATAAATGAACGAAATAAATTAGTGAATGGATAAATGAATGAATGAGAAAATTTATGTGGTCAGCAAGTAGCAGATTCATCAGATGAACTAACCACGGCCTCTACAATTTCAGACTTTTCAATTGAAAGTTCTTTCGTATTGGCCGCCTCCTTAGACGACTTCACGATGTAGATTCTGATTTTTATATTTAAAAATAAAGTGTTATTACTTCAATTATTAAAAACGTTTTTCTTTCAGTTAAGACATTGCCATTACAGGATGTCAAAAAAAATGAATTATGATGGATGAAAGAATGAATAAAAGAGTATTTGAAAGAATGGATAAATTCATGAACAGAATGGATGGATGAAATGATGAGATTGAATAAACGATTAAACCGGTGAATGAATGAAATTGTAGATTAATAAAAGAGTGAACCAATATATCGCAATGAATATTAAATCACTTGGCATTCTTAGCAATAAGATCTTTCAAAAACTTTTCTTTCGTTTGCATTGGTGGAGATTGTGACCTCGCCTGAGGTGATGAACATTAGAAAGAAACGTGCCAGTCATCAAACATCATTCTAACAATTTCTTTAACCAAATACTTTTTAAACGATATGCTAGAACAGTTTTATGTGTGTTGGTTATGACGACGACGATGATGGAGATGATGATGAGCTAACTGAAGTGGAATCATGAAGAATTTCTCTCATCCAATCAAGAGGTGGTGACCACCCATTCAAGAAGACGGGACTGTATAGAGGTAGCTCTTCAGGCCACTGTTTGCTGGATGATGATGGGGTGTGACAATGGTGATGTGATGTGATGATGACGGTGTGATGTTGAGGATACGATGGCGAGGAACGTGATAAGGGATGAGGAAGAAAATGGCGGCAATGAAGTGTTTGGCGTTAATATTAAAAATTTTAAATAAAAAGAAATCAGAAACTTAAAATTAATGCTATTTTTCTATGAGCAATATTATCAAGAATCATTAGGTTGCATAGGTTGATCTGACCTCGTTGAGTTCCAAGCTGGACCAAGTTTGATCCAAGTCTCAGTTTCTGACGTATCGAGACAGTTTTCAAACAAGTTCCTAACTTCTTCAGTTATCAGGGGGTTGTCCACACGCCTCACCAGTTCAGAATATTCCTCTCTTGGGTCCGAACATGCACTGACCACCAACATGAGCGGTTTGAAGAGGAAGTGAACAAGCTCAGGTGCATTCGGTTTGCATATCTTCTGTTTCAGTTTCGCCTGTCACGTACGTCACGGTTGATGAAAGTCATAAAACGAGTGAATCAAATTAATTTTTCATTTTATTAAGTCATAAAACAATAATCCGGCAGACTAAAATTTTCACTTTCGCTCTCTTTTCTCTCGTTTTTCCTCTTTCGATGCTAATTCTTTCTTTTTCAACATTCATATTAGATAAATAAGTTCCTATGTTAAGCTTTTAAATGTTCTAACAATACTAACAATGAGAATGAATGAAAGTTTGAACTTTTGTAGGATATCAAAAAAATCTTTGGCAGGCGGGGGTTTGCATCTCATACTCAGCAGACCATCTATCAAATAATTCAAGTGAATGATGTTGGATTAAATGAATTTAATTATGATGAAGATGATAATGAAAAAATGGTATCTTTCTTTTTTTTAAATATAAAACTTTGCAAAACTTGTAACCATAGGAACCAACCTCCCAAGCCAGACGACCTTACAGTCATCCTCTTTCTTTTATTTTCAAATGCCTGAGCTATCTGGTTCAAATGCGAGACAAACATTTGGATGTCTGAGAAGAGGTAGTCCAAGAGTTGCTGAGTAGAGAATTCAGATGTTGTTATGTAGTCGACTGCCACAAAATTCATCACTAAAATAACCATCATCATCATTGTCATACCCACCACCATAAATAAAATATAATTGTCACCAGAATCCAAAATTACTAACCACTTGCCTGCTGACGGGACCATCCGACGCCCTCTGGCCTCCTGGCATCATCTTCAATGTTTCCAATTTCGGGAAGTTTGGTATGGATGTATGTTCTATGAAAAAATAACTACAATACTAAGGTGATGACATGAAGCAAATGTAATGAAAAAGTTAAGAACAGTTATAATAATGATCAGTAGCGGATTTAAACAGAGGCCAGACAGGCACCGCCTGGACGGCAAACTTTGAAGGCTATGGGCTTTAAAAATCAAGGTTCAACATCATTGATTTTTATGTGAATTTTTTCAAATTAATGTACAATTTTAAATAAATGCTTTTCTGTCTAGATTGCCACAAATGCAGTTGAACCGTTTGAAGAAGCTTGCAATTTTTTGGTTAATTCAACATGTATATATTTTTTTGGTGCGTTTACAGCCAGATGGGAAATTCTACAATCAATAAGGGTCTAACTCGTCTTCTTTAAAAAGTCTTCCCACTATGTGGCAGTCTGCTCGCTATGACGCAATTAGAGCGTTGAAATATTGTTGTAATCAAGTTATCGAGTCATAACAATTATTAGAAATAGATTTAAGCAGAAGGATAGAAAAATTATTATCCGCCACTGATGATGAATATAAAAATAATAATTGATAAAAGATGAATAAGCAGATGACGATGATGACGACGATGATGATAACAATTTCACAGCAGCTTATACTTCCTTCCAGAATTGATGATGACAGATCTTGTACTGGCTGGTATATTAGTGCTGGTTTGTTTTGGTTGTTGTTGTTCCTGTGATGTTGTTGATGTTATTGATGTTGTTGGTGTTGTTATTGTTGATTTTCAGGAGATAATAAAATATCTTAACCAATCTATGTATAATTATTTTTATTTGAAGGATAACGTTCAAGATAGTGATGACGATGGTGACGGTGATTATGTTTATGATTACATTGATGATGGTGGATGATGATGATGTCGATGATGATGTTGACACCTCTTTATTGGATTTATACTCCTCTTCGCCTCTTGAACGTCAGCCACAAAATTGTTCCCCTTGAAAAAAGTTCATTAATTCATAAAATTTTCAATAAATAAATTCGTTCAATAGAATAAGAATTCATCACTTTTAAAACAATTAATTTTTTTAAATCATTGAAACATCAGCGAACTGGTTTCTCGGTCTGGAAAAGATGCATCTCATGGAGTTGTTGGTCGGAGGTGCTGAAGAGAATGACGTCCCGTCCTTGTGCACTGCCTACCGACGCAGATACACTTTCCAAATCTTTGACAGAACTCATTGGGAAGCTTCGGGAGAAAATGATTTCAATATTGAAAAAACCATAGTGCGAGAATTGAAAATAAATGACACTGGCAAATAATAATTAATAGCAATTATGCATCTCACCTTTCGACGAGATGTCCGCTGTTGGGATCAACGACATCTATTGAGCCTGGCATGACGACCAGACGCACCTTCATCGTCCACACGCCCGACGTCTGCTCCATTCTTTTCAATTTTTCCATATAATCCTATTAAAACAAATTCAGATTCTTGATCATAATTCATGAGTTAATAAACAAAACATGATGTAAAGTCAGTTGATTTCAATCAAATTGTTAATATAATTGCCAAAATCCCCCAATGAATCATATATAACATCATAAACAAACTTGAGCTGTTAAATTTGATTGTTCTGAGCGAGCGAAACTTGCCAAATGTTCACAGGGGTAAGATGAACTGATAGCCTGTTGCGGCGGTTGAGCTGGAAAAATGTATAACACTTGGTTAACTGACGTGTAGGTATTAATCGCTATTTCAAAAAATTAATTACTGAATCATATATCAATACGGTACAATACATTTAAAAAATTAATTATCATGAAAGTTGTTATTACCGTAGATCTTGTTCATTTTTTACTTAATTTGAGATTCTAGTTTCTTGTGACAATGATGTAGCTAATGTCTTTATCATTCGAAAGAACGTTAGGTATCAAAAACTTTTTTGTAATTTATAAACTAATTAAATAGTGTCTAGCATATATATATATATATATAGATTAAACTATATGTCTAGAATATTTTCGAGATATTTTGCTTCGAAATTTAAAAAAAATTACGTTCCCTGCTCAGTTGAGATCTATATGTGAATTGTTCTGCTTATGTTAACCCACTCTTAGGCAACTTTATTTAGCTGTCAACGAATGAATTAATGAAGCCTGCCTGTCTCTATAGCAGACCCGTTGTAATTGCAAGCTTCTTATTGTTAAATAATCTATCCTCATAAGTAGCTTGTAATATACACATAATATTTAATATATTATATAAAGTATGCAATGCTTAAATATTGATAGCAAACGACGCGTGTACGGAAGGGAATCACATCTCAGCTGCTGACAATCATATATAAAATGTCATGTCAAAATTACTACTAGATTTATGCAAAATTACTTGGTACAAGCAAGGCAGGACAGGCAAACATGTACACTTATATTTAGTAGGATGTAATAGTTTCATTTTGTTCTTAGTGTGTAAATAACCGAAATATTGTACTAAAAAGTTGCAAACAGGAAGTTACGATTTTTAACGTAAACGCTGACAATCACAACAAGAATGGTTGCGTGATGATTAAAACACACGGAAATGTGATTGCGGCGACAGTACCCTGCCATGGACTTTTATGTAGGAGGCAAATCTGTTTTGATATGAAAAAGCCAACAAAATCCTTTTATATCATCGAGTTCACATTGGAAATGATTTAAAAATGAGTTGTTGGTTGCTCCCATATACATAAAATCAGGGAAGGCCTGTAAGCACCACGATCTCGCATCAGCGTGGCTACTATATGAGACCAAAGAAAAATACTAAATGTCATATTTTATTCATTTTAATTATTTTTAATTGATTTATTTCCAGCATTTGCATAATATTTCAGCATATTTAGTATTTTTTCTACGATGATTTGAGATCGTCGTGGTTGATATGCCTGCCCCTGGTTGTCTCACTTTATTATCCAAGATGAATTTATGAGGACGTTCAGTGAATTTCACTCGCTACATTTTCAAATTATTTCATCGCATCACTGTGACGATCTGAATTATATATATATACATATATATATATATATTATTTCACAAAGATGTTACAAAACACATGAACAACCCCTCAATAAAACACAAATCATCAGAGAGCAACATTCAGATCGTACGTTGGTAAAGATCATACGTAACTCATGAATATGCAGCAATAACAAATAACTCTATCAACTATGTTTAATAATATAAAAAAAATAGTCGTTGAAAATGTAAAAACAAAAGGCCTTTTGATTAAAATTAATAAAGGTTGAAATAAAAGTTAAATTAAGTAAAATTTATTAAAAAGGTAAATGATATAATACTAAGGGGCTGAACTATAATAAAACATGAACAAATGATGTGTGAGAATGTATATGAACACATCAGAAACAAAAAGTAAATCATAATACTGACGTAAAATAAGGCAACAATTGGTTGGGTTTTGGTTAATTGGTTAATAATTCAATTGTTTCTTCGTCTCTTCAACATTCATTCATCGATCTATTCATTCACAGTTGCCCGTTAGATCAAAATATCATTTAAATAACTGAAATGAAACAAAAACAACAAAAATAATGATGACGATAACAAAAATTTTGACAAAATCATAAAGACGATAACAAAGAAACAAACACAAGACAGAAACATTGACGAATATATGAATGAAATAAAGGAGTGAATAACCAATGAGTAAATGAATGGACATTTAGAGGACGAACAACTAACAAAGCGAATAAACAAAAGTGGATGTTAAATGAAAAGTGAATGATAATAGTTGTGAAGGTTAGAATTCATCGTGCCTGACGAGAGCCTCTCCATAATCGGTGGCCTGGCTGCCAACAAAAATGCTGTAATTGTCCAATATTTCTGACATTGTCAATTTTCCATCCTGCAAATTGTGTGCGTGCGTGCGAGCGTTCGCGTGTAGAGTTAGTTTAAAAGTTCCAACTTAATACAACAACAACACACATTTAGACGACATTTTCCCCGAGATCGGGGGTTGCCGTTTGGCTACCTATGATGAAACCGAAATGCCCCTCGACGCCATTCACATCTTTCACTCCCCTCAGTATCACGCAACCCCGCTTTCACTCTGTCCTTCTCCACCTGCTCTCTCCATCCCAATCGCGGACGAGCCCTTCCTATCACTCCTTCAACCTCGAACTTCAATGCTCGTCCAATCCCGACCCTTTCATCCCTTCTCAACACATGTCCATACCACCGCAATCTCGATCTCCTTATCAATGTCTCAATGTCCTCATTCAGTCCTCCTCTCTCCTCAACACCCAAGTTTCAACTTAATACAGCAAACAAGATGAAAAATCAAATGAAAGAATTAATGCAACAAAGCTTAAAACAATAAAATTTTCCATGATTTAAAACATGAACAGCTTGAACTAATTTATCTCTCTGCCTACAAAAAGAAGATTCGCATCAATAACAACTTACTTGGTCTTGGTCGGCCTCATTTATGAGGTGTTCCGACTCAACAGCAGCATTATTGAAATCCTTTGGACTGATCCATTCCTGCACCTCCTCCAAATCCATGAAGCCATCTTTATTTTGGTCCCGGTGCTCTGCAAAGTATGTTCTCTCCTTCCTCACCCAGTCTGGCTCCTCCTCATCGTCTTCATCCTCCTCAGTTGATCGAGGCCATAAATCACCTGCGTTCAATCATTGTAATATCATGCAATCCTTAATAAATTTGATGCGGTTCATAATTACAAAGAAGTATAGAAACAGTTATGTGTAATTTGTAATTCAAGATGACAAATATATACTGTATTGTGTAATCTCTTGCAGTGGAGGATTGGCTCCGACCTCGATTGGAATGCTGAGGGCCCCCCGGAAGGGGCAACAACAACAACAACAACATCTTTTGTCATGTGCAGTGCAAAATAATTATATATTTTTTACTGTCAAACTTAATCCTCACCTATATATTCTTCAATAGTCACTTTGCCATCTTTGTTCTTATCAACATCTTCCATCGTTTCCTGTAATTAGAAAAACTTTTACAATCATCAACTTCATTCTCACCATTATCATTTTCGCCCCATCGTCACCATCTTCATTATCATCATCACCATCATCACTAAACTCACAATTCCAGCCAAATCCGCTGTATGTTGGAATTCTTCCGGATGAATAAATGCCTTGAACTCATCCTTTGAGAGCTCGCCATCGCCGTCGACATCAGCCCGCTTCCACCTCCTCTCATCTTTCCTCAGCATCTCTCTGTAATCGTTCGGTAGGCCCATCACGTCGGGCACTGCAAGAGTTTGTTACCATTAAGTAAACATCATCACTACTAATAACTAACTTTTATGACACCGCCATTAGTAGCATATTTTGTGTATCAAAACATTCCACTTGAAGCAGTCAGCAATTAAGATAAAATTTATTAAAAATATGATTGCACAAACAAAAAGAAACCACACAAGGACCTGCATCTTCTGACCCGTACATGCGCTCCTTGTACTGTTTCCATGACAACTTGATGTTGGAGTCATCAGTCCTCTGGTAGTCCTTCCACTGTTTGTTGATGTTCATTTTGATGTAGACCTGTTCCGCGTGCTCAATCCAAGTTGTTAACTCAGCCTTGTCTACATAACCATCCTTGTCTGTGTCGATCTTCTCAACAATCAACCTGTTTAAATTTCAAAACGTAACACTCATAACACCAGTATAATATGGCTTTAGTAAATTTTTGTTCCTTATTATGCAGCTGTGAAAATGCAGAAAACTGCTTACTGCATCATTCCATGTGATAAAACTCTTGTGCCACATGCACAGCGCATGATGTACACAGTGGCGCATTGCATCTAGAAAATTTTGAAAAATACTTTTTGACAACGGGGGTCCAACATTTTAACTGAGGAGGCCAACTTTTCTGATAATAGGCCTATAATGTCTATTTTTCTCCAAAACCTACTCTTTGTTGAAAATATGAATTGTATTAGTTTATAACACATATAATGCTCACAACTGAAGGGCACTGCCACCCCCAAGATTTGCTGCTGGATGTACATATAATCATTTTGCACACGAGCACAAGCTATGCATAAAATACGCATGGAGTTTGATAGTCATTTTTTGTTTTTAACAGCTAATATTCACACCAGGTGAGCACTCTGCAAGAACAACATGAAATATAGCATCTCTATCTTACAAACCATTTTGATTGCACTGTTCAATAAAAAATGTTTTTATTTGTGTTTATCTATGTATCAAAGCTCAACACAATACGTTTTATTGACTGAATCAAGTTATAAAAACTGTTATTTTCAAATAAATTGCAAGCAAATAATCCTCGTTAAAAAATTATCACACTTTATAAATAAGAACAATAATGGTAAAAAATGAAGGCAGCAAATCAAAGCTGACTTTAATTTTTCTTTGCTTTCTTCTGGTGTTAGTTGATCAAATGATTTTGCACTTTCTTTCCCTAAGAACGCCTCCCTGTCAAACTGGGGGTTGTGGTGGAGTTGTCCATGTTCATCTTCTACAAAGTGTTTCTCATGATTCTAAATGTTATCAAAAGTTGAATAATTGATTCTTTAACATAAATTTAATATAAACAAAAAAAAAACTTAAATTTTTATTTTTAAATATTAGTGAATAATATAATATTTCCTATAAATAAAAGTATTTTAAATGAAATCCAATGTCAGGAAATGTATACAAAATTAAAAATAATACGTTCATTAATATTGAACTAACTTTGTCTGGGCCCCTGGTGTTTTGAGATTGATCAATGATGGCTGCCAGTGTCAGATGAAGGAGAGTCAGGGAGAGACAGCATATATATCTCTTCAACATTCTTTTCATAGTTTGTTAATAATTTAATTTAATTAAGTGAATTTAATAATCTAAAAATCTAAAGCTGGCAAAAATCTACTTGGATTTATTTTACATAAAGATAAACTAAGCTAAGCAAGAAGACGATGAGTGAAGGTGGTGATGGATGGATAGATGAGTGACTGACCTGTTCTGTTGACCTCCTCAGTCAGCCTTTCTTTACAGCCTCAAATTAAATTAAAATAGTCTGGAATTTTTGTGAGTTTTTACTTCTAGCTTCAGTTAGTGTTGACTTGATAAATCAGTACTTGAACTAAAAAATCATGAGACAGCCCTCCCAACTAACTAACTGACTAGTAATTAGTTGTGGATCAGAAACAAAAAGCAGAGGCTACGGTAGAAACGAGACGATGGTTACGTTACATCAACCTGCCACGTGGAAAAGTTGCTAAGTTAAATGATGAAACTCTCAATTTTTAAAATTTCTCCTTACGAATCAAAGATCTATTTTGCTGCAGAATGAACGACAAAATGTAAATGTAAACATCAAAAAATTAAAAAAGATAAGTAATTTTAAAACAAAAAACATTATTAAAAGAAAAAACATTTCTCACATAATTTTTTTGCTTTCAATACCCCTTATCAAAAAGTTAGATTACAACGTAATTTTGAAATGTTCTGTTATAAATCAATCATTCATTAATCACTATTAAAAATGGATTCTAAACAAACTTTCGCAACGAATGACAAAACGCATGAAACTTTACAAATGTTATTTTCGCAAACCTATCCATCATCCCTCTTTCAGTAATTTACCCATTGTCTCACTTTGCTCATACTCCACCTCCAACGGAAAAGGAAGAGAAAGACGACGACGATGAGTTGAAAATAACACACATGCAACCAACGACAGCAAGCGCGTCACTTGCGCTTGCATGTCATTGTCAGATGGATGATGCGTTGGGAATGGAAGCAGCAGCTGCCAGCTATCAGCAACAAACAACATTGGATCACTGCAAAAGAGACAAACAAATTTTAACAAATCATAATTTGTTGACAACCTTTTGCCTTACTGGCATTTTCAATTCTTTTCTGCTAGAATGATATTGAAAATGAAAGTCAATACATCTTTTACGTTTTTCAACTGCTTGATATATATGAATATATATATATATATATACATATATATATATAATTATATATATATATATATATATATTTTATCCCGACTACAAAGTTAGCGACGGGTTCCCGCAACTTTGCGGTTCTCGGCCCGGTTGTTTGGAATGGTTTATCTCCTTATTTACGTGACCCTAACCTACAATATTTACAATTTCAAAGTCAGCTTAAAACTTATTTATTTGCACAAAGAACGTCCGTCTTATTTGTCTATGATTAAGTAGCGCTTTTGAGTTTCAACAATTAAAAAGCGCTGTGTATATATGTATATGGTTGTGGTGTGGTGTGGCGTCGTGTGGTGTGGAGTGGTGTGGCATCGTGTGGTGACGTGTGGTGACGTGTGGTGTGGTGTGATGTGGTGTTGTGTTGTCTGGTGTGGTATGACTTATGAAATTGTATAGCTTTTAACAAACTGTATCTTACTGAACAAAGTAGTATCATAAAATGAACTAGAAATATTGCCGTGTCAGGACCAATTGCCTGGAACAGTCTTCCGCAATCGCTCAGACTGCCTGGACTAAAGCTTGATGATTTTAAGAGGAACTTAAAAACATATTTATTTTGACATAGAAATACTTAATCGATTTGTACTTTATTGACCTTCACTGATTTCATTTATAATAGAGCGCTTTCGAGAAATTTCAATTTTAAAATGCGCTTAATAAATTGTTGATAATAATAATAATAATCATAATAATAATAAAGATACTGTTTTTCAAATTTAAAAAAATTTTCAATTTGATTTCATTGCATTCTCGATGATGATGATTGTGACCTGAGTGATTAAAAAAACATCAAATAAAATTTAATAAATAGGATGGGTAATTCGTTGCAAATGCTAATGTAACCTTTTTGAGATTTTATTAAAAAGCGATTTATAAATTTTCATTTAATAATAATAATAATAAAAACCCATGTTTGAGAGTGCGCTAAAAGTGAAACAACGAAAAAGACAGAGAATCGCATTTTTAAGAATTTGAACGGCATTTAGTGAGAAGCTTGAACGGCATTTAGTGAGAAGCCCCCTCGCCACGTCAAGGCAGCCGTTCATGAGGGGGTTAATAATAAAACGACAGTCTAGAAATAATAAGTAACGAAGGTCTAGAAATAATATACAACTTAACTAAAATATAACGAAAATAATATTGTGTTGATTGTTGTGTTTGATTGCTGCTGTTGGTGTAGTGTTGAACAATAAACAATACAAAACAATACAATACAAATAAACTAGAACGTAAGAAAGAAAGAATAGAGTCCCTAACTTACCTATGTTCACTAAATTAACTCACCTACCTATGTTCAATTAGCTCAACTTACGAATTAATCCTACCTATTTGTACAATTACGAAGAAAAAAGTAAGGAAAAGAGAATAAAACATCAAGCAAACAAAACAACGAATATATGTATGTATGTATGTGTGTGTATGTGTGGGTGTATGCATGACCGCGCAATAATAATAACTATAAAATAAACGAACAAATCTAGAAATAATAAGTAACGAATAAAATAAAAAAATAAATCTAGAAATAATAAGTAACGAATAAAATAAACGAACAAATCTAGTAATAATAAGTAACGAATGGTCTAGAAATAATAAACAACTTAACTAGACTTAACTAAAATATAACGAAAATAATATTATGATGATTGTTGTGATTGCTACTGTTGGTGTTGTGTTGAACAAAACAATACAATACAAATAAACTAGAACGTAAGAAAGAAAGAAAGAATAGAGTCCCTAACTTACCTATGTTCACTAAATTAACTCACCTACCTATGTTCAATTAGCTCAACTTACGAATTAATCCTACCTATTTGTACAATTACGAAGAAAAAAGTAAGGAAAAGAGAATAAAACATCAAGCAAACAAAACAACGAATATATGTATGTATGTATGTATGTATGTATGTGTGTGTATGTGTGGGTGTATGCATGACCGCGCAATAATAATAACTATAAAATAAACGAACAAATCTAGAAATAATAAGTAACTAATAAAATAAACAAACAAATCTAGTAATAATAAGTAACGAATGGTCTAGTAATAATAAACAACTCACTAAACTTAAAATATAACGAAAATAATATTGTGTTGAATGTTGTGTTTGATTGCTGCTGTTGGTGTTGTGTTGAACAATAAACAATACAAAACAATACAATACAAATAAACTAGAACGTAAGAAAGAAAGAATAGAGTCCCTAACTTACCTATGTTCACTAAATTAACTCACCTACCTATGTTCAATTAGCTCAACTTACGAATTAATCCTACCTATTTGTACAATTACGAAGAAAAAAGTAAGGAAAAGAGAATAAAACATCAAGCAAACAAAACAACGAATGTATGTATGTAAGTATGTATGTGTGTGTGTTTGTGTGTGTGTATGTATGACCGCGCAATAGTAATAATAAAATAAACGAACAAATCGAACGAATAAAGAAATAATAAGTAACGAATAAAATAAACGAATAAATCTAGAAATAATAAGTAACTAATAAAATAAACAAACAAATCTAGTAATAATAAGTAACGAATGGTCTAGTAATAATAAACAACTCAACTAAACTTAACTAAAATATAACGAAAATAATATTGTGTTGAATGTTGTGTTTGATTGCTGCTGTTGGTGTTGTGTTGAACAATAAACAATACAAAACAATACAATACAAATAAACTAGAACGTAAGAAAGAAAGAATAGAGTTCCTAACTTACCTATGTTTACTAAATTAACTCACCTACCTATGTTCAATTAGCTCAACTTACGAATTAATCCTACCTATTTGTACAATTACGAAGAAAAAAGTAAGAAAAAGAGAATAAAACATCAAGCAAACAAAACAACGAATATATGTATGTATATTTGTATGTGTGTGTGTTTGTGTGGGTGTATGTATGACCGCGCAATAATAATAATAAAATAAACGAACAAACCTAGAAATAATAATTAACGAATAAAATAAACGAATAAATCTAGAAATAATAAGTAACGAATACAATAAACGAATAAATCTAGTAATAATAAGTAAC
>NW_008704829.1:1712548-1714190 GCF_000326865.2 Helobdella robusta
TCGAGTGTGTATACGTTTAGCTAGTTGAATTCAAATTTAATCGAGATCACTCCTTTTTCACATAACTATTGAAAAATAAAAAAATGTATTTCTTTTAGTTCATTTTTTTTATATATTATACTTACAATCAATTCAATCATTCACATCTGTAAAAGTTTTATTGATTCAATGTTATTGATTTTTGATTTTATGTAATGCACTAATATACATTCTTGACAACAGAGCTACTCAAACTTCGAAACATTCTGATTGATTGACTGGTTGGAACTGCTGTATTTCTTTTTATGCAGACATAATCTTTGTAATTATTTGTATACGTGAATTCTAAATTCTTTATATATATTTATTACATAACTTCTTTATAAAACCAACAGAAATCAATGTTACATGTGTATGTACATTGTACATATGTATGTACGCGCGCGGTTCAAATCAAATTATTCCGAGAGAATTCAAAATAATTTTACTCCACACACCTTACTTCACATTAATTGTAAAATGTAAATGTATAAATATTTATATATATATATTTAGCTTGTATATATATATATATATATATATATATATATAATAACTACACATATCTATCTATTTATAGGAATCGAATACAATGTTTATTCTGGCTAATTCACTAACGTACTGTGAAACTACTTTTAAAATGACGTCATTTCCCCAAACGGTTTCGTTCCGAATTACCAATCCCGTTTCAATGATACTTATCTTTCAATAAATCTTAAAAACAAAGTGATTTAATAAAATTAAAAAAACTTCCTTCCATATGTTGGTTGATCGTACGATCATCATGTACGTGCTTATGTAGCTTATGTATGTGTGTATGTGCGCGTGCGTGTGCGTGCAAGTATAAGTAATGTAAGTAGGTGTAATTATACGAACTCGTTGAATAAGTATTATTACTGCATGGCTACTGACCTTTTTACTATTGCTAATATTAATTTCATTACTATATCAGCGTCAAATTAAAAAATCGTGCTATACTGTGTATTTGGTGATACACAGGTAATGATAACAATTCAGTCGATACTATATATCGAAAGCATCAAGATTTCGAGCGGTCCGGCCAATATTAGTGCCGACCGTTTTCTGTGGACCTTCTCGTAGAGGGTTCGATTGCGAGCCGAGCAAGTGCAATTATAGCTTGAAATTCACTCGAATTTAAATTGAAATTTGTCGAAATTAATTGAAACAAGTCAAAATGTGAATTATTTTCGAACGTTCATTAATAGACTGTTGATTGAACGACAGCATTGACGATGTGAGAACAATTTTTAACTGCGTGATAGACATTGAAAACGTTCTATTGTTAGGTAATCAGCATATTCGATATACATCAAATTTTTTTTCAAACATTATATCCAAATTTAAATAACTATTAAAACAAATAAATGAATAAATCAGCAAACAAACGAACGAACGAAGAAACAAACAAATGATGTCACCAAAAAATTAACAAATACACACAAACAAACACATATACAAAAGAAATTTTTTCTTAAATGGTAGAGTAAGAAAGGAGCGGTTTCAAGTACACCAGCTTGGACACGCACACACACACACACACGCACACGCGCACACAGAGCATACCAACCAAACTAACAACGAAACAACCGATCTATCAACCANA
>NW_008704829.1:1716080-1718867 GCF_000326865.2 Helobdella robusta
TTGTATTGTATTGTATTGTTTTGTCAACACAACACCAACAGTAGCAATCACAACAATCATCATAATATTATTTTCGTTATATTTTAGTTAAGTCTAGTTAAGTTGTTTATTATTTCTAGACCATTCGTTACTTATTATTACTAGATTTGTTTGTTTATTTTATTCGTTACTTATTATTTCTAGATTTGTTTGTTTATTTTATTCGTTACTTATTATTTCTAGATTTGTTCGTTTATTTTATTATTATTATTATTGCGCGGTCATACATACACCCACACATACACACACACACACGTACATACATACATACATACATACATATATTCGTTGTTTTGTTTGCTTGATGTTTTATTCTCATTTCCTTACTTTTTTCTTCGTAATTGTACAAATAGGTAGGATTAATTCGTAAGTTGAGCTAATTGGACATAGGTAGGTGAGTTAATTTAGTAAACATAGGTAAGTTAGGGACTCTATTCTTTCTTTCTTACGTTCTAGTTTATTTGTATTGTATTTTGTTCAACACAACATCAACAACAGCAATCAAACACAACAATCAACACAATATTATTTTCGTTATATTTTAGTTGAGTTGTATATTATTTCTAGACCTTCGTTACTTATTATTTCTAGACTGTCGTTTTATTATTAACCCCCTCATGAACGGCTGCCTTGACGTGGCGAGGGGGCTTCTCACTAAATGCCGTTCAAGTTTGTGCTTTTCCTTCTTCACTTGTTTGTTTTCATAAAAATGCGATTCTCTATCATTTTTTCAAATACTTTCAAACATGGGTTATAATTAGCATACAAACATACAACAGTACCTAGCAAACATGATACATACATGATACAAACATAATACATACATGATACAAACATGATACAAACATGGTACTAACATTATACAAACATTAAACAAACATTATACAAACATTCGCAGTCTCAGAAAATTGAGTACTACAAGAATCTCTTTACAAACTACCAGCTTAATTTTCTATATCTGCGCCACACTCCTAAAAATCAAACTATAGTGCGAGCTCGGTATTTCATGATATCTCGAAAATTACTGAACAGAATCGGAACGACTTTTTAGGACAGTGGTCCGTTGGAGGTTGGCAATAGTCCGTAAGAGGTCGGCAGTGGTCAGTCGAAGATCTCCTGTCGCCCAAGGTTTTAATGAAAATGCAAACATACATTCAAACAAACAAACGTACGTACGAACGCACGTACAGAAATAAAGCGTTAATACTTTAATGTTCATTATTATGTGTATGTTTGTGTCTTACATTTTCATGTTGTCTGTGTGGTGTTCAGAGCGAAGAACGCAATCAACAATAGTGACCATCCTCTATATGTACAATGTACATTTATTTATATTATATATGTGTATAGCGTTATATAAAATACATGCAAGTACTAATTAATTACCCCCATTACCTCTTAGACATGACCGTAGCTTTGCGTTATTCTATGTTATTTGTAACCTTTGGTTCCAAACGAACTGCTTGGGTACGTCCGCCATTTTATAGAACTTCGTTAAAGAAGGTGGAAGAGATATTTTGACGGCAAAGAAAGTTTTTTGTTACCAAAATGGTTATTCATCTAAGAAGATACAAAAGGTCTATTTTTTGTAACTTTTTTTATTTATTTTATAACAATTTAACGTAACATAATGATAAAGTGGGCTCAGAGGGTTAGTTAGTCATCATAAGACATAAAATAAATAAAATAAAGAGAAAGACAGTCGCTGAGGTTTGTCCGGTCGTCATAAAAAGAAGTTTAGAAACTAAGAAACAGGAAAGATCTAAGAATAGATATTTATTATTTTTATCTCTGATAAATTCATGTATATGTGTAAAAAAAATGAATGTTTGATAGTTTGATCTTTAATTGTAATTATTTTTTACACACTCAAAAAATACTGAACTAATTACTAGTACTGTATGGGCAAAACTTTACATTAGTGCCTCAATGCAAACAAAATATCAAGACAGTGATGTAAGTAAATGGAAGGTATTGAATACTAGGTGTAAAAGTAAATTTATGTTAATAACGCTAAACAGCTAAACTAAATAAATGAATTAGAGTGAATTTATATTAATAACGCTAAATAAACAAATTGTTCTTTATGTTTAACTTTTTTTTATTAATTATTGTTTTAGATAAATATATAAACTAAATTAGAATTTTTTATTTCAAAAATGTAATGTTAGGACATAACTTTTCAAAATTGATTGGCTTATTTAAAATTGAATATATGATAAAATTGTAAAACTCTTCTGAATGAAGTCTACTTGCTAAGCATGGCTTGAAAAAATATAATTTTAAACATTGTGGGAGCATATGATAAAATAAGGTCTTACTACCTAAACGCTTTTATTCAAATATTGTCAGTTAATTTTAGTGCCCACGTGTCACGATGCATGGAAGTATACATTAATGCCTACGTGGTGAATTGTGTTTTTAAATGCTTGCAAAAAATGCATGGAACTTTATTTCAATACCTACTAGTTAATTTACATGCTAAAACACTTTCAAATAACTGCATGGAACTTTATTTTAATGCCTACCGTACGAAAGCATGCAACAATATGCATTTACTTTAATGCCTACAATGTATATAAACTTCTCCCTAAAAAAGCATACCGAAATTGCGGTTTTAAACCTACAAAGTTATTAAATAATTGAGACAGTTAAAAATATGTTTTAATTATATATTTTTAAAACTTATTTTCAGTATTTCATTTCAAATCATCAATATTTTTATAAATCTAATAATAATTAACAGTA
>NW_008704829.1:1719122-1721083 GCF_000326865.2 Helobdella robusta
ATTTTATAACTCTAATAATTAATAGTCTTAACATCAATTCACTTTTAGACATATTTACGCTTTAACCTACTCTCACTTCCACTTATTATCTCCAATTTCGTTTGCACTGGGGCGCTAATGTAAAGTTTTGCCCATGTATGTATACACACAGGTTTTTTTTTTTTATAAGGGTATGGTTTTAATTTATAATACTTCAACCTTAAAAAGGGTCAGCTTGTTGGGGAAACAAATTTTTTGTAGGTTTTAGAGCTGGAATTTGTCTGAGATTTTTGGGTATGGCAAAGTACTAGGAAATGACTTCCATTAGAAACTAATAATACTTGGATAAATCAATCAATCAATTAGTCAATTAGTTTCTAAAGTGCCATTCCACAATGATCAACAGTGCTTCTCGATGAATTTCACAAACAGTCAATCAGATGGGTCTTGAGATCTGCTTTTAAATGTGGAAGTGATGAAGATTGGTTGTTTTTTAAGAGGGGAAGGTGGAATTTTTTTAAGTTGAGGTTGAAAAATTAAACTACCAATTTAGCATTTTATTAGCTGCAAATTTGATAGAATTATTGTTTTCTTGTATTGTAGATAACATTTACTTACATGTTTAAAATTTGCTTCACCCTCAAAAATGTTAGCTAAATGTGTGAGGAGGTGCAATTTTTACATAAAAAATTGAACATCTCGCAATTTTTTAAAGGTATACAATTGCATTACATTGTTTTGAAAATGTTTTTATTTTTACTTAATAACCATGATGATATTTTCAGAATCAAATATACCAATGCAACGGGTTTTTTACTCATTAAACTATTAAAACATTTTTAAATGCATAATATATTTCAATTTCAAGCTTGTTCAAATGTGGAAACTTCAACTAAATTGATCATTTATAATAAAAGTATAAGTCAGTGTGAATGTTCTTCTTTAGAATTTTGAATATGTATACTTATTACAGGGACTAAATCATTTATATTTAAAACCAATGTCATGATTTAGCTTATATACTTTTTTCTTATACAATTTACTTTTATTATTCAGAAAAAAATTTATTGCTGAAAAATAAAGTAATGTAAATGCTAATAACAAAAAGTGTTAAAGTGAAATATTTATTGTTTTACTATCCATTTGTTTGCCCAGAAGCTGAAAGAATTGCAGCACAGCAGGGGATTGTTTAAAAATGAAATCTTATTTAGCGACAGTGTATTAGTTTTATAAAAGATCATTTTTTATAACAAAATGAAAAGGAAGATGTTCATTTAAGTAATGCATGATGAAAAAAATGATTCGTCAATTGGCAGAATATTTTTGGTGACAATCACGTTATCTAAATCTCTCTTGGATTTGCAACAAAATTTCCAGTTCGTTCTGCACGAAAGTTTACACTACTTGCTCAAATGAGATTTAAATTTAATATAAGAAAACACAGAGTTTAATGACTTGAAAAATGTAAAGCCACAAAAATTGTTATTATTAGAAAAAGAGTTGACCTTTGTTGTTAGATTTATGAGCGAGTGGACTAGCATCATTTTTAATTTTCTCAATCCAGAATGTTTCCCTGCTTTGCATAACGAAAAGAAATGCAGGTTGATTAGTCAGAAATAGTTTTAAATAAAAATTAGAAACTAGAAAACAAAGAAAGGCTAATGATGAATATTTTAATCTCTGTGTAAAAATTTTTTCTAAAAATTCTGGAGGAATTGAGTTTAAGCAAGGAACGTCAGTGATAGGTAGAAAATGACAATAAAAATTTGCTTCACTTGATTTAGATTTCACAATTATAAGTACAATTATTTTATTGATAATGTTATAATAATTATTTCAGTTTCAGGTAATATATAACACATGTGAAGGACAGAAAATTGTTCCAGAAATGCTAAATGAATTTTTTATTTATTCAATTCAATAATTATACATTGAATTATACATTAATTGAGAATTTCTGCTATTTATTCTTTAGCACTTTC
>NW_008704829.1:1723687-1724661 GCF_000326865.2 Helobdella robusta
GTAAAAAGTTTGAGATGTTGCTGAGAGAAAATTGTTTCTGAAAATTTCGAAAGATAGTTGCTGAGTTTGCCATAGTCTCTAAAGTATTTGGAATATCAACGTGTCGATATTCAGCCTCTGTGTCCATTTAAAGAGTTTGACAAATATAATATAATATACCCAAATCTATAATAAACGCTAAAAATACGCCATCTACAGTAGAAATATACATAAGAAATGAAACAAACCATGTAATACAATAATGTGAAACCCATTTAATTATAGAAATACGCCAGTCTATTTACAATACACCCCATATCAATAGAAATTGCATAAAAATTATCCAAAACACGTCATCCACAACAGCATTACCCAAAAGAAATGAAATAAACAATGTAATATATTAAAGTTGAGCCCATATCAAGTTTATCAACCCCATTCGTTACAAATAATCAACCCCAAATATATAACAAACTATTTTGTTCAGACATACCATACATATACCTGACCAGAGACAATTAGGGAAAACTCCAACGTAATTATATACCCAACATTATAAATACCTATGCCATACACCATACAAAATATCATGTACCCCAAAATCATACAATGTATTCCAATACGTTCCCCCAAATTATATATAAGAAAATCCAATCCAATCAATAACGACATATATCCCAACGGGATGCTACAACATCCATACAAACACCAATAGGTCCAGTACATTAAACACATAGACCAATAAATAAACAAATAGAAAATAAATAAACAGAACCGGCAACCCCACAAATACGCTATCTATAAAATAAAAATAATCTCCAAATTATTACGCACATACTAAATCGACCGAACACCCGCAACAATGCACAAACCCAGTAGAATTCAGACAAACCGGATAAGCACCACCCCGGAAAGGCAATGCCCAAACATCCCAAAAACAACACATTTATAGCAACAACATAATCAAAGGACGACAACACCAAGCTTATGGATAC
>NW_008704829.1:1733238-1738045 GCF_000326865.2 Helobdella robusta
TCATCACATGTTTGGGGTGGCAGGAATTATGGTGCAGTAATGCCAGGTTGTCTGTGTCCTTCAGATGGACACAGGTATGCATCCTCAATTTATCGTTGATCAAAAACTTATAAATGGAGATATCAAGGTAGTCAATAATCCTGCTATTCATACAACATTCAATAATAATATTATCCATCACTTCATTCACCCTTTTACAAAATTCATCATATTTAAACTCACCATTCACACATAAAAAAATGTCATCCAGGTAACGATAATAATGAATAGGACTGAACCGGCCCGTGATAATCTCATCAAAATTCCTTAAATAAAGGTTAGCTATGGTCGGGGCATAAGCTCTTCCCATAGCCACCCCCATAACCTGTAAATAAAATATACCCTTAAATAAAAAATCACTATTATACAATGTAAAATTTAACAGATCAAGAATCAAGTTGTCCGGTCGATGGGGAACCCTCCTCTTCTTCAATTCTCTTCTTACTACTGCCATCGCTCTCTTAAGGTCGATGTTGGTATACAAGGATGCGATGTCACCAGTGATGAAGGCATCCTCGTACGCGATCGGGCGGAATCTTAGCTTGTCCACCAGTTGCTGCGAGTTCATCAGAACGTGGGTCAGGTCGCTGCAACATCCCCTAAGGTTAGAGTCTATAAATTCAGCAATTTTATAGCTCTCCGAACCCACGTCGGACACAATCGGTCTGCCAGGTGGGCAACCAACGTTAAGCCACCTATTCACGGCCTTGTGAATCTTTGGCAGCGTGTAGAACCTCCTGGGTCTACAGTCCGGGTCTGGCAGCAGCTTCCTGAGCGTGTTGTCGGAAATCTCCCCCTCGCGGTACGCCCTGTGTAACCTATTCGAAATATAATCAATGTTTACTAACCTTAATCCATCTTCTAGCTTCCTGTAGTAGCGGCTGTCATCAAGTTGGCGCAGCGCCTCCCGCTCGTACTCGGATCTGTCCATTATGACGATTGTGCTGCCCTTGTCCGCCTTGCGGATGACGATCTCATTGTCCTCCCTCAACGTCTTCATGGTGTGTATATCTTCGCTACTGTGATTCGTTTTCAACCATGTGGGTCTGTTATTGAATAACCTCTCATTTGTGCAGCAGAACTCCATGAAGGAGTTTATGAACGGATCATTATGGATGAATCTTCCAGCCTCATCAGGTTTAATATGCTTTGTTTTTAATTCTCTATTAATTACATTCCTCATTAAATTATTAAAATCAAAATATGTAGTATGGGTATACGAAAAGACAAATTTCATCCCCTTACCCAATAACCGCATTACCTCCTCCCCCAATACCCTTTTACTTAAATTTAAAACCTCAAAACTCTTCCTCCTCTCGAGTGGCAGCCAGGGTTTTGGTATCCTGCTCTGCCATTCATACTGTTCCCGTGCTAGCTAATGGTAGTGGATCGGGGACCGTGACTCCGCATAGGCTCGTTCCATCTGCGTAAGTTCCACACCGGCACCCCTGCCATCAGCATCATACAAACTGGACGTGTATCTCTCCATTATGTCAATATGTCGATCAAAATCCTTCTCTATCTGTTTATTAAACTCCTCTTGTGTGAACATCGAACTAGTCAGCTGTGTCGATGTTTCTCCCCTTTCGCTCCCCGTTATTCTCTTCTTATGCCCTTCCTGTACCACCAAATCATCCACATCCTCCTCATCTTTCTTCCTTTTGTCTACCTTGTTCTTGGGGCCCATCGCCCTGGGTGTGGGTCTCAATGCTCTATCACCCCCTTCTTTCTGTACCATTCTTATATCACCCTCTTCTATCTTGCATATTCTAGTCTTCATTGTACCCATATCCTTCATCATGTTTGTCATCATCCCCTTCATCGCCGCCATCTGTTCCGTCATCATCTTCATCATATCATTAATTGCATTCTGTGTCGGACCGGTATCATGCCTCGGGATATCAACCTGCATGGGCTCCGTTCTCAGCGGGACCTCAACTGATTCCGTGTTCATCTCACTAACAGTTTGATTATTCGGCCCTTTTTCCTCCACAGGTGAATTCGCTATCTTCATGACCCCTTCATATTCCTTCATCACCATCTCGACGATATCATTACTGAATCGTCGACATTACTCATAGTGTCCTTATTCAACCCATCATCATTCTGACGTTTTCTCTCATCATAATCCCTCCTTCCATGTCGTGTAATCCCCTCATCCTCATCCTCCCTTCTCATACGTCTAATCATCATATCATCATCTTCCTCCCATCTATTGTTTCTTTCCCATCTCCCCCTTTTGTTCATCTCATTCATTCCTCTTCTATCATCCATCCACATGGCCAAGATCGGTCCCTGTACAGGTTAGGTTTCGAAGTGGCTAGATATAAATCTGTGTAGCTAAACACGAACACGGCCGTGCGGATGAATAAGACAAACGAATAGCCTTGTAAAGTTTTTTTATTGAAACAGTGTAAGTACTTCAGTCTGCCTGTGTCAATACCGGTATTTCGAGCTATGCTCTCATCAGGAATAATAGCAGACTGTATATAAAAATTAATCATATGCAATGTGAAAATAGAACAAATTAATTAATGTAATATAAAATGAATTTAAAATATATCATGAATTACTGTGGAAATAAAACAGATTGAACCCAATTTGAAATCTTACAAGACCAACAACCACATAAAACCATGAAATATTAAAACCAAATAATTAAAATCACAAAATTCAAACATATAAAAGTGCTAACAAAACCAAATAATTAAAATCACAAAATTCAAACATATAAAAGTGCTAACAAAACCAAAGTTGATAACCAGTGAAATTCAATGAAAAATAAGTGTAACAGTCTATAAAACTATAATATACAATAAAATAACAAACAGATTATAAAAGTGGAAGAAAACCAATATTTAACCAATTAAACAAATACCCATCCTATTAGTCAATATAAATGTGCAAAACCCAGAGAAATCTATCCTATTAGTTAACATAAATGTACAAAAACTCAGAGAAACCTATCCATTATAACTATATCCAGTCAATTTATAATATACAATTAAGTAACCACTATATCAATATATAAAAATAATAATTATAAACTAAAATAATAATTCAATATAATTCCAGAATACATATCAAACATAACCCTATCAATCCAAACAAACACATACACATAATTAAACCTAATATCAACATATAAGAACAAATTTAAAACTATATTCAATACGAGATACTAAAATTCTTCAAATATATAAAATCCATAAGACATAAAATCACGGAATAAATCAAGTAAGAAATCAAATAAGGAGTCAGGCCCAATGGGTGCAAATGTCAATATAGAATCACACAGTATGGTATATATTGCAGTAGTTCAAGGCAAATCCCAATTATAAAGTCCACGACAATCAAGTACAAACGACTTGTCATCCCACGCATATCATGCACATAAACCTAACGATCACCAGGTTCAGCCCAGTGTATGCAAACAACAAGGTAGTCATCCATATTGTCAAAGCATACAATGCAAGCTGTGCACACAACCATTCAAATACATAGCATAGTCAAGCAAACATGTAATATAAAAATCCAAGCAAGCAATAATTCGTTGCCGACGAGAACCACGGTTATGTAAACCCACGTTAATTCACCTCATAAATATAATAATAACCACATGCAATTCACAATAATCAATAATCATAATAATACCTCATAAATATAACAATAACCACGTGCAATTCACAAAAATCAATAATAATAATAATAGTACAAACCTCCGTAAATTTCCCTTTAGTTCCCAACGACGTGTTACGTATATAATAAAAAGTTACAATACGGATAATTATACAGTAATAAAATAGTTTCGACAATATCAACAAAATAATGAAAACAACGACGTGTTACGTATATAATAAAAAGTTACAATACGGATAATTATACAGTAATAAAATAGTTTCGACAATATCAACAAAATAATGAAAACAGCAAGGAGCGATGGTAACTATTTATATAATACATGCATAATTATTCCAACCCATAATACGCTTACATAAACTATAGTACAATACCATAATTATGTAATAATATAACATACAGCGAACCAAGAAATATGGAATAAATTAACACAATACCCAATATCAAATATATGGTAATCGGAAAAAACATCACCTGGATAAAAAGTCACCCCAAAAAAGTTAGAGGACAAAACATCACCTGGATAAAAATTCACCCGGAAAAAACATCACCCAGATAAAACATCACCATGAAAAAACTTCACCCGGAAAAAACATCACCCAATCCGATTAAAAACTAAAATTATTACTGTTATTACTCTATCATATGATTTTCTTTAATGTATTTTTAAATGCTGTGTTTTTTTTATTTCAATTTTTATTCCTATTTTATTTTCTTGACGGAGGTGGTTTATTTTGCTAGTTTAGTTTGAGCGCAATTGAATTTGGGAAACTGCTCTACATAAATGTATTTTGATTGATTTGATTGATTGATAAAATTACTAATAAAAGATGCATTGTATAATTGTAAACAGGAGAAATCATTGCAAATTAAGTATTAAAAACAGAGTTTTTAAATGTAATCGTAATCTTTTGTAAGTAGTATGGTATGTCCTATCGCTTGTAAAGCTATGGGTATGGTAACAAACTCATTATTCAGATCGTTGCAAATGTTTCGCAATCTTCGTTGATGGTTAATTGTGTGTTGAGATGTTTTTTTCAAGGTTGGTCGACCTTCTTGAAGTTGATTAAATGCATTGATATTCATCGATCTGTCTAACTGGAAAGCTCTCAGTAAGGTCCAAATTGAC
>NW_008704829.1:1738803-1743800 GCF_000326865.2 Helobdella robusta
CTAGCAACATATAGTTATATCGGTAGTTATATACCTTGAATGAGTTGAAAGAATCGTTAGCTGGTTCAAACATGAATACAAAATCAAACGATTTTCTGAATTTATTCCATTATCGTACATGAGGAACGGCGTGTCACTTGTGCTACTAATTGTTTTAAAATCGTCCGGAATATTCAAATCTGTCGCAGATTCAGGTTCTTTTGGAAAATGTTTTCTTTTTTGATATCTAAGTCTCCTTGTCATGTGGTCTTTTGAAGTTAATTTTCTTTTGACATCTTCATTCATGCTGACCAATTCTGATGCGTATACGTGTGTTGGTTTCGACGTTGACACTAAACATGCAGCTTGTTTCATCCTGTTGATTACTTTGAGTTTTTCAATTTCTGATTCACTCGATGGATGTGTATGAGGTGTGACACTTAATACTGCATTCATCTACAAAACAGAACAATATTGATAAAAACGCATTACAAACAACACCATAAAATACATTTATTTATGAGGTCTTTATTATCTTGTAACATAGAAAAATATGAAAACATTTATTGAAATAAAGGTAGTTAATATTGTTAATTACTAAGTTTAATTAACTTATATTTGTAATTTTTACAATTTAAATAAAATAAAGATTTACTCACTTCTAAGTTTGTGACAACCGATCCATTGCATTTCAATGAACTATGTTTGCTGCATAGCCATCTTACTGTTGTTTTTTTGTTATTTTTTTTGTTGAAGGCGTACCCATTATAGCAAAGTTGCAAACCACCTTTGTTGTTTCTAATAAATTCCATGATAACAGTTAAATTAGTATAAATGAGGAGCTATATTACAAAACCAGACACATTTTTTTTGCCAAAAATGAGTTATGATATTTATCTGATAGCTTATTGAAATGTCTACAATACCCACTCATCAAACTTGTCTAAATTAAACAAATTCAATGGGAAATTCAATAGCAAAGTTCTACATTTGCTGCAAAACCAAACAAATTTTTGAGACTATTTTAACAAAAGCAGACAAATCCTACAGCCAATCAAACGACTTCAAGGCGGTAATTAGTGCACCAAATTATTGTGCGCAGCAAATAATTCTATTTAAAAAAAGTTTTTAAATTTTTAAATAGAATATAAATTGGAGACGCTTGTCATCGATTGTAAAAGTTTTATATTTTATATTAAATTTTGTCATGTATTATTCAGGTGATGTTTTATCCGGGTGATGTTTTATCCGGGTGATTTTTTATCCGGGTGATTTTTTATCCGGGTGATGTTTTTTCTCTGCATTTTTAGCAGGTGAACTTTTATCCGGGTGATGTTTTTTCCTACCACCCAAATATATAGGATCAACAGTCCATATATAATATAATATACCCAAATCTATAATAAACGCTAAAAATACGCCATCTACAGTAGAAATATACATAAGAAATGAAACAAACCATGTAATACAATAATGTGAAACCCATTTAATTATAGAAATACGCCAGTCTATTTACAATACACCCCATATCAATAGAAATTGCATAAAAATTATCCAAAACACGTCATCCACAACAGCATTACCCAAAAGAAATGAAATAAACAATGTAATATATTAAAGTTGAGCCCATATCAAGTTTATCAACCCCATTCGTTACAAATAATCAACCCCAAATATATAACAAACTATTTTGTTCAGACATACCATACATATACCTGACCAGAGACAATTAGGGAAAACTCCAACGTAATTATATACCCAACATTATAAATACCTATGCCATACACCATACAAAATATCATGTACCCCAAAATCATACAATGTATTCCAATACGTTCCCCCAAATTATATATAAGAAAATCCAATCCAATCAATAACGACATATATCCCAACGGGATGCTACAACATCCATACAAACACCAATAGGTCCAGTACATTAAACACATAGACCAATAAATAAACAAATAGAAAATAAATAAACAGAACCGGCAACCCCACAAATACGCTATCTATAAAATAAAAATAATCTCCAAATTATTACGCACATACTAAATCGACCGAACACCCGCAACAATGCACAAACCCAGTAGAATTCAGACAAACCGGATAAGCACCACCCCGGAAAGGCAATGCCCAAACATCCCAAAAACAACACATTTATAGCAACAACATAATCAAAGGACGACAACACCAAGCTTATGGATCCACACCACCGGAACCCATAGAAACAGTTATTAAACGTACATATCATCATCCTATCATCCCTGTCCTGCGATACCCAAACACACCATTCACAATCCCAAACACACTACGGTCCAATCAAACATTCAAAATTCAAAATTCCCAAACGGTAGGTGCGTCCCCCATATCGTAATCAAACCATACAGACAAGTCCCATCACAAAATCCCTCACCCATCTCACGGAAAACCAAAAAAGAAAACTAATCCAATAATTCAAATATTCGATAGACCCAAACGGTAGTATCCACAACCACATTCAAACTACTCCAGAAAACCATAAATATTTCAAATTCACGCCATCTATCATACAACATATCACCTAGATTATCACTCACAACATACCAATCCAATTATCGTCCCAGTTCCCCTCCAAACAATATTACAATATATATTAACCACCCCTACCAACAACTACACCCTTGTACCCGTCACCGTATCAAAACCATAAACCGGGTTTAGGGTCAGGGTCAGGGTTGGGGCCAGTATAGTATATGTGAACACAGACCCTAATCACGGAATACCAAACGACCCAAGGGAGTCTTACTTGTGTTGACACATCTTACCCTAGTATCCTTTTTATTTACTTTAAAAAATTCAATAATTTTACTTTTAAAAGAATTCAGCCCATTCGAGAAAGGGATAGGAATAATCATTTCCTTCCCTCTATCTTCATCATAAATATTGTTCAACCCAATGCCCAAAGTGTCATTCATACTAACATTAGTCCCTTCATTCATCCCATTATCCTTCGCGTTATATTTCTTAAACCACTCATGCACATCATACTCCCTAACTACCTCCCTTAATATCTTCTTCATCTCTTTATATCCATACCCTCTATCCATCAACACATCCATCAACATGCGTGCCATATACCAAAAGGATTGAAATTCACTGCATAACCTAAAATATCTGATAAATTGCGACCTAATAATTCCCCTCATCACATGTTTGGGGTGGCAGGAATTATGGTGCAGTAATGCCAGGTTGTCTGTGTCCTTCAGATGGACACAGGTATGCATCCTCAATTTATCGTTGATCAAAAACTTATAAATGGAGATATCAAGGTAGTCAATAATCCTGCTATTCATACAACATTCAATAATAATATTATCCATCACTTCATTCACCCTTTTACAAAATTCATCATATTTAAACTCACCATTCACACATAAAAAAATGTCATCCAGGTAACGATAATAATGAATAGGACTGAACCGGCCCGTGATAATCTCATCAAAATTCCTTAAATAAAGGTTAGCTATGGTCGGGGCATAAGCTCTTCCCATAGCCACCCCCATAACCTGTAAATAAAATATACCCTTAAATAAAAAATCACTATTATACAATGTAAAATTTAACAGATCAAGAATCAAGTTGTCCGGTCGATGGGGAACCCTCCTCTTCTTCAATTCTCTTCTTACTACTGCCATCGCTCTCTTAAGGTCGATGTTGGTATACAAGGATGCGATGTCACCAGTGATGAAGGCATCCTCGTACGCGATCGGGCGGAATCTTAGCTTGTCCACCAGTTGCTGCGAGTTCATCAGAACGTGGGTCAGGTCGCTGCAACATCCCCTAAGGTTAGAGTCTATAAATTCAGCAATTTTATAGCTCTCCGAACCCACGTCGGACACAATCGGTCTGCCAGGTGGGCAACCAACGTTAAGCCACCTATTCACGGCCTTGTGAATCTTTGGCAGCGTGTAGAACCTCCTGGGTCTACAGTCCGGGTCTGGCAGCAGCTTCCTGAGCGTGTTGTCGGAAATCTCCCCCTCGCGGTACGCCCTGTGTAACCTATTCGAAATATAATCAATGTTTACTAACCTTAATCCATCTTCTAGCTTCCTGTAGTAGCGGCTGTCATCAAGTTGTCAAACTGTTGCTGAGTTTGCCATAGTCTCTAAAGTATTTGGAATATCAACGTGTCGAAATTCAGCCTCTGTGTCCATTTAAAGAGTTTGACAAATTTAAAGCGTTGAACTGTAGAGCGTGGCGTGATTTTTTAGTGAACTACAATTTGTAAACACGTTTTAAAGAAGGATTGTCAAAAATTGTATACTTCCTACAAACTAACAGCATTATGGCGTGATTTTTCGTTTCAAACCAATCAGCGTTAAAAGGAGGTCTTAAAATATGTATTCATAGTTTTTCATTATTTAAGTAATGACTTGGCATATACGCTGATGAGAATGAATGGTAAGAAGCCTATAAATACAGACTGAAAAGCTCAAGTTTTAGTTGTTTATGATTTTGTTTTAAGTTTAGTTTAAATTTAGTTTTTAATTTAATATTAATTTAATTTATTATAATAATTTAATAGTTAAATTTAATATAGAAACATTCGGTTGCGGTATTGAGTTGCGTTTGATAAGTTTTAAATTTAAGCTTTAATAGAGTCTTATGGAGTTTCATGAGGTGAGTGAAGTGTTTGAAAGATAGTTGCTGAAGAATGTGCCATTGTTTCGGAAAAGAAGTTGTAGTTTTGTTTTGATGAGTTTGAAATATAGTTATGGAATATGACATTGTTCATAATAGTTTGATATTTATTTACAGTTGCTGACGAGTGAACCATTGTTTAGAAAGATCGCTTGCTGTTGGTTTTCAAGAGTTTTATAAGGTTTAGTAATTTTTACTTGAAATTATAATGTTTTTTAATATTTTGTTACCAAAATTATATCTTATTTTTAGATATCAGAATTTCTAGCGTTCTTATGTAAGTCTCTTAACATTCAACTTTGTCAATGGCTGATCGTCCTTTCGTACTTCCAGTTTTT
>NW_008704829.1:1747677-1748482 GCF_000326865.2 Helobdella robusta
ATGCACGTGTTTTTGAGTGAGTAAGTGTATAGCCTGCCTGATATACATATGAAATGAAACAAATGAATAAAGTTTTAATTTAATTTCAATCAGATAAAAAAGTAATTAAATAATAAACAATGAAACAAACAATGAAACAAACAAACTAACAAATCGACAAACAATACAAACAAACCAGCAGACAGACAAAAACAGACTAACAAGAAAAAAATTAGTGTTTGTGTGTGTGTGTGTGTGTGTGTGTGTGTTTGGTGTGTGTGATATAGACACAGGAAATGATAAAATGAAAAGAATAAAATAAACCAAAATTTTATTTAAAACCATCCGGTTAAAAATATATTTAAATAATTAACTCCAACACTAAGCTTATCTATGGAAACTGTGTGAATGACTGGATGGATGAACGAACGAACGAACGAATGAATGAATGAATGGTTGAATGAACGAACGAATGAATGAACGAACAAACGACCAAATGAATGAATGAATGAACGGATAAATGAATGAGCGAACGAATGAATGAATAAATGAATGAGTATATAAATATATATAGACATACACCAACATTTACATGTACATATATAAATTTTAAAATTGTTCAAGTAAGGAGCGGTGGCAAGTAAATTTGGAATTCACAACGACAAATATGTACATACGCAGGCATACAAATATCTAAAATAATTTTTTAAATAATAAATCTATTTAATAATTAAATAAAAATATTATTAATTGCGTGTGTACGTTATCCGGTTTTCAAACCAAACGAGCCAATCAGGAAGTTAGGGTGCCGTTCCTTAATTCCTAC
>NW_008704829.1:1757962-1759156 GCF_000326865.2 Helobdella robusta
TTATCTGTAAAAAGTTTGAGATGTTGCTGAGAGAAAATTGTTTCTGAAAATTTCGAAAGATAGTTGCTGAGTTTGCCATAGTCTCTAAAGTATTTGGAATATCAACGTGTCGAAATTCAGCCTCTGTGTCCATTTAAAGAGTTTGACAAATTTAAAGCGTTGAACTGTAGAGCGTGGCGTGATTTTTTAGTGAACTACAATTTGTAAACACGTTTTAAAGAAGGATTGTCAAAAATTGTATACTTCCTACAAACTAACAGCATTATGGCGTGATTTTTCGTTTCAAACCAATCAGCGTTAAAAGGAGGTCTTAAAATATGTATTCATAGTTTTTCATTATTTAAGTAATGACTTGGCATATACGCTGATGAGAATGAATGGTAAGAAGCCTATAAATACAGACTGAAAAGCTCAAGTTTTAGTTGTTTATGATTTTGTTTTAAGTTTAGTTTAAATTTAGTTTTTAATTTAATATTAATTTAATTTATTATAATAATTTAATAGTTAAATTTAATATAGAAACATTCGGTTGCGGTATTGAGTTGCGTTTGATAAGTTTTAAATTTAAGCTTTAATAGAGTCTTATGGAGTTTCATAAGGTGAGTGAAGTGTTTGAAAGATAGTTGCTGAAGAATGTGCCATTGTTTCGGAAAAAAAGTTGTAGTTTTGTTTTGATGAGTTTGAAATATAGTTATGGAATATGACATTGTTCATAATAGTTTGATATTTATTTACAGTTGCTGACGAGTGAACCATTGTTTAGAAAGATCGCTTGCTGTTGGTTTTCAAGAGTTTTATAAGGTTTAGTAATTTTTACTTGAAATTATAATGTTTTTTAATATTTTTTTGCCAGAATTATATCTTGTTTTTAGATATCAGAATTTCTAGCGTTCTTATGTAAGTCTCTTAACATTCAACTTTGTCAATGGCTGATCGTCCTTTTGTACTTCCAGTTTTTTGTTTGAAACTGATTTATCTATTTTAAAAATGAATTTCATCTGTAAAAAGTTTGAGATGTTGCTGAGAGAAAATTGTTTCTGAAAATTTCGAAAGATAGTTGCTGAGTTTGCCATAGTCTCTAAAGTATTTGGAATATCAACGTGTCGAAATTCAGCCTCTGTGTCCATTTAAAGAGTTTGACAAATTTAAAGCGTTGAACTGTAGAGCGTGGCGTGATTTTTTAGTAACTACAAT
>NW_008704829.1:1760564-1761898 GCF_000326865.2 Helobdella robusta
TGTACTTCCAGTTTTTTGTTTGAAACTGATTTATCTATTTTAAAAATGAATTTCATCTGTAAAAAGTTTGAGATGTTGCTGAGAGAAAATTGTTTCTGAAAATTTCGAAAGATAGTTGCTGAGTTTGCCATAGTCTCTAAAGTATTTGGAATATCAACGTGTCGAAATTCAGCCTCTGTGTCCATTTAAAGAGTTTGACAAATTTAAAGCGTTGAACTGTAGAGCGTGGCGTGATTTTTTAGTGAACTACAATTTGTAAACACGTTTTAAAGAAGGATTGTCAAAAATTGTATACTTCCTACAAACTAACAGCATTATGGCGTGATTTTTCGTTTCAAACCAATCAGCGTTAAAAGGAGGTCTTAAAATATGTATTCATAGTTTTTCATTATTTAAGTAATGACTTGGCATATACGCTGATGAGAATGAATGGTAAGAAGCCTATAAATACAGACTGAAAAGCTCAAGTTTTAGTTGTTTATGATTTTGTTTTAAGTTTAGTTTAAATTTAGTTTTTAATTTAATATTAATTTAATTTATTATAATAATTTAATAGTTAAATTTAATATAGAAACATTCGGTTGCGGTATTGAGTTGCGTTTGATAAGTTTTAAATTTAAGCTTTAATAGAGTCTTATGGAGTTTCATGAGGTGAGTGAAGTGTTTGAAAGATAGTTGCTGAAGAATGTGCCATTGTTTCGGAAAAGAAGTTGTAGTTTTGTTTTGATGAGTTTGAAATATAGTTATGGAATATGACATTGTTCATAATAGTTTGATATTTATTTACAGTTGCTGACGAGTGAACCATTGTTTAGAAAGATCGCTTGCTGTTGGTTTTCAAGAGTTTTATAAGGTTTAGTAATTTTTACTTGAAATTATAATGTTTTTTAATATTTTGTTACCAAAATTATATCTTATTTTTAGATATCAGAATTTCTAGCGTTCTTATGTAAGTCTCTTAACATTCAACTTTGTCAATGGCTGATCGTCCTTTCGTACTTCCAGTTTTTTTGTTTGAAACTGATTTATCTATTTTAAAAATGAATTTCATCTGTGAAAAGTTTGAGATGTTGCTGAGAGAAAATTGTTTCTGAAAATTTCGAAAGATAGTTGCTGAGTTTGCCATAGTCTCTAAAGTATTTGGAATATCAACGTGTCGATATTCAGCCTCTGTGTCCATTTAAAGAGTTTGACAAATTTAAAGCGTTGAACTGTAGAGCGTGGCGTGATTTTTTAGTGAACTACAATTTGTAAACACGTTTTAAAGAAGGATTGTCAAAAATTGTATACTTCCTACAAACTAACAGCATTATGGCGTGATTTTTCGTTTCAAA
>NW_008704829.1:1764750-1773570 GCF_000326865.2 Helobdella robusta
AAGCTTTAATAGAGTCTTATGGAGTTTCATAAGGTGAGTGAAGTGTTTGAAAGATAGTTGCTGAAGAATGTGCCATTGTTTCGGAAAAGAAGTTGTAGTTTTGTTTTGATGAGTTTGAAATATAGTTATGGAATATGACATTGTTCATAATAGTTTGATATTTATTTACAGTTGCTGACGAGTGAACCATTGTTTAGAAAGATCGCTTGCTGTTGTTCCTAAGGAAATTGAAATATCATTGCAATGAAAATAGTTGCTGAAGGGCTTGATGAGAAAATGGTTTCTGAAGAGTTTCAAAGTTAGTTTCTGAAGTGTTTTGTATAATGTTGAAGATAAAATTGTTTCTGGAAAGTTTGAAAAATATTAAACTCTATAAAAATTTAGGATAGTCAATACAACTCTGTAGAATTCACTCTGCTTGAAATATAGTTGTCGAATATGACATTGTTTCTCAAAAGTCTGAAATTTACAGTTGCTGACGAACAAACTCGCTCTAACAAACTCGATAAATCCTATAGAACTGTGTATAACTCTATGAAATTCTATAAAATGTACATTTCTATGAACCCTGTAAAGCCCCTAAGGGTTAGGGTAGAACCCTCAAGGGTTAGGGTAAAACACTGTGAAGCTGTAAAACTCAATTTTACAGTGTTTTATAAACTTATACAATGTTTTACAGTGTTTTATCGAGTTTTGAAGAGTTTTATAAGGTTTAGCAAATTTTACTTGAAATTATAATGTTTTTTAATATTTTTTTGCCAGAATTATATCTTGTTTTTAGATATCAGAATTTCTAGCGTTCTTATGTAAGTCTCTTAACATTCAACTTTGTCAATGGCTGATCGTCCTTTTGTACTTCCAGTTTTTTTGTTTGAAACTGATTTATCTATTTTAAAAATGAATTTCATCTGTAAAAAGTTTGAGATGTTGCTGAGAGAAAATTGTTTCTGAAAATTTCGAAAGATAGTTGCTGAGTTTGCCATAGTCTCTAAAGTATTTGGAATATCAACGTGTCGATATTCAGCCTCTGTGTCCATTTAAAGAGTTTGACAAAATTAAAGCGTTGAACTGTAGAGCGTGGCGTGATTTTTTAGTGAACTACAATTTGTAAACACGTTTTAAAGAAGGATTGTCAAAAATTGTATACTTCCTACAAACTAACAGCATTATAGCGTGATTTTTCGTTTCAAACCAATCAGCGTTAAAAGGAGGTCTTAAAATATGTATTCATAGTTTTTCATTATTTAATTAATGACTTGGCATATACGCTGATGAGAACGTATGGAAAGAAGCCTATAAATACAGACTGAAAAGCTCTAGTTTTAGTCGTTTATGATTTTATTTTAAGTTTAGTTTAAATTTAGTTTTTAATTTAATATTAATTTAATTTATTATAATAATTTAATAGTTAGATTCAATATAGAAACATTCGGTTGCGGTATTGAGTTGCGTTTGATAAGTTTTAAATTTAAGCTTTAATTGAGTCTTATGGAGTTTAATAAGGCGAGTGAAGTGTTTGAAAGATAGTTGCTGAAGAACGTGCCATAGTTTCGGAAAAAAAGTTGTAGTTTTGTTTTGATGAGTTTGAAATATAGTTATGGAATATGACATTGTTCATGATAGTTTGATATTATTTATTTATTTATATATAAATCTTTGCTGACGAGTGAACGATTGTTTAGAAAGATCGCTTGCTGTTGTTCCTAAGGAAATTGAAATATCATTGCAATGAAAATAGTTGCTGAAGGGCTTGATGAGAAAATGGTTTCTGAAGAGTTTCAAAGTTAGTTTCTGAAGTGTTTTGTATAATGTTTAAGATAAAATTGTTTCTGGAAAGTTTGAAAAATATTAAACTCTATAAAAATTTATAATACTCAATAAAACTCTGTTGAACTCACTCTGCTTGAAATATAGTTGTCGAATATGACATTGTTTCTCAAAAGTTTAATATTTACAGTTGCTGACGAACAAACTCGCTCTAACAAACTCGATAAATCCATTGAACTCTGTATAACTATGAAATTCTATAAAATGTACATTTCTATGAACCCTGTAAAGCCCCTAAGGGCTAGGGTAGAACCCTCAAGGGTTAGGGTAAAACACTGTGAAGCTGTAAAACTCAATTTTACAGTGTTTTATAAACTTATACAATGTTTTACAGTGTTTTAAGTTTATCGAGTTTTGAAGAGTTTTATAAGGTTTAGCAAATATTTTTTTACCAGAATTATTTCTTGTTTTTAGATATCAGAATTTCTAGCGTTCTTATGTAAGTCTCTTAACATTCAACTTTGTCAATGGCTGATCGTCCTTTCGTACTTCCAGTTTTTTTGTTTGAAACTGATTTATCTATTTTAAAAATGAATTTCATCTGTAAAAAGTTTGAAATGTTGCTGAGAAGAAAATTGTTTCTGAAAATTTCGAAAGATAGTTGCTGAGTTTGCTATAGTCTCTAAAGTATTTGGAATATTTACGTGTCGAAATTCAGCCTATGTGTCCATTTAAAGAGTTTGACAAATTTAAAGCGTTGAACTGTAGAGCGTTGCGTGATTTTTTAGTGAACTACAATTTGTAAACACGTTTTTAAGGAGGATTGTCAAAAATTGTATACTTCCTACAAACTAACAGCATTATGGCGTGATTTTTCGTTTCAAACCAATCAGCGTTAAAAGGAGGTCTTAAAATATGTATTCATAGTTTTTCATTATTTAATTAATGACTTGGCATATACGCTGATGAGAACGTATGGAAAGAAGCCTATAAATACAGACTGAAAAGCTCTAGTTTCTAGCGTTCTTATGTAAGTCTCTTAACATGCAACTTTGTCAATGGCTGATCGTCCTTTCGTAATATATCTACTGTTAGCATTAAGTCATTTCCTCAAACGATTTTGTAACGCATGGCCCATTATATTTTACTAGTTTTCTTTAATGTTTTTTAATTAGTCCAGTCACAATCATCATCATCGATATCGCAATCAATGGAATCAAATTGATAATTTTTCAAAATTTATAAAGTTTCTTAATTCATTTTATGATACTATCTTGTTCATTTCTTAATTTCTGTTTGATTCTGTTTTATAGAATTAATTTTTGTTTGATGTCGGCTAATATTTGGTAAAATTTATTTTTTAGGAATCATTTGCAAACACTTTTTTACAATAGTCAAAATAATTTGTTTACAGGTGTTGAAGCTGAAAATTTGCACTACGTATTTTAACTTTCACATCAAGTCATACATTTTTACGATTTGTTTGAATTAACAACAATTTATATTTTATAGTCACAAGAAATCGTTCGTTACCTTATGGAAGTTAATGTATTGTTTAAGAATTTTTTTTACTTGTTGTTAATGTGATTATTTCAAGTTGTTATAAATAGTTTATTATTAAAGCAATTAAAAATTATTTTCATGTTTTAGTTTATATTTGTGTTCATATTCATCTTATATGTTCATGCTCGTCTTCAAATGAAAAGATGACGATTCTGACAAAATAAGTGTCTGCTTTCAGTGATTCTATACTCTATCCTTTAAGTAAAGCTTTTAACTCTGCTGCTCGTCTAGTTGCTCGTGCCCCTTTCTTTTCTCGTATATCTCCATATCTTGTTCTCTTGCACTGGCTACCTTTAAAAGATAGAATAATTTTTAAAATTTGCACTTTTATGTATTAGTCTCAATCTAAATTATTTTCTAAGTATTTATCAGAAATTAATTGAACTTAAATGCCCCTGTTTACCATCGTCTTTTTGTTTTCGCTTCTTCTTAACTCGTGCTAAACACTTGCCAAATCTGCTTTTGCTTTTTCTGGCCTTTTTCTCTGGAACTCTCTACCTACATCTCTGACTACTTCTCCATCACTTACAAAGTTCAGATCGGATCTCAAGACCCATCTGTTTTCAAAATTCATTGAAGAGCGCTGTTGAACATCGCGGAAATAGCGCTTTACAAGGTAATTGATTAATTGATTGATTGATGATAATCATATATGTAATTTGAAATTTAAACCACATTGGAATTATAGAAAAATTTAAACGCCAGTATGCTATTTGTATGCTACTTCTACAAATATTGTTACTACTGCTAAAATTACTATTATGGTTTATTGTATAAGATTTTAAATAAAATTATTAAGGCGCTATAAGTCGTACGCAAAAAATTAGGTTTTTTTACGGAGACGTACACGTTCGGCATGCCAGCCACATTCCATTGGCATGCCGGCATACATTTTAGGTATTAACTATAATACTACTAAAAAATACTACTACTACAACTATCAGTATTACTACTACTACGGCTGCTAAAATTTATCAAGCGAAAAGAAACGCGTACGAGCTACTACTACTACTGCACAACTTGACTGGTGTTCTCTTCCGTTGAGAGATTTTTAACGTAGTTTTTTAACAATCTCTTGACAAAACGTGCACATTTATGCCAACCAGTATTAACATACATCTTATGTATGTATTACTGCAATACTAAAAAATTGCTACTGCTACTACTGCTTCTGCTTATATTACTGCTACCTGTATCATAACTGCTACCATTACTACTTACAGGAATGGTAGCAGTTCTGATTTATTTTATTTATATGATATAGTTTGAAAAATTTGTTATTCGAACGTATAAATTTCAACAATTACAGACGCGCGCACACTCCTTTATATCATTCACTGGAATTGACATGTTTATGTTGCTACTTAATATTTGTAATTTTACATTCAATTAGATATGTAGGGATCAATCATTTATTTATTGACTATCTTATATATTAATTATTATTAAATATTATTGCAATTTTCAATGCTACTTAGTCTATGTTATTTTTTGTTTCTTTGCTTCTCTCTCAATCTTCTTTACTTTTTCCCGGGAGCTTGTAAACGAGACGGTCCGAGATTCACCTTAGAATAAAGTTAATAGCAGAACGCTCGTACTAGCAGATATCTAAATTAATGTGAATTATATATCTAAATTAATTTGACACACGTACATAGATGCATATGAATATTTGATTAATTAACAATATTAATCAGTTTTTAATTACTGATTAACAATAAATAAAAGCAACAGAAGAAAACAGTGCACGAATATGTACGGCCAGTACATGTATATACATGTAACAAACTGTTAGTAACGCGCTTCTGTAGTATGAATAATAATAATAGTACAACAGTATTTTTTAGGATTGCAATATTTATTATTATTACTTTAAATGTTTAATGGCTTTCTGGTTGGCAAGCCGAACGTGTACAATTGCGTAGTAGTTGAAACTACAAATTGTAGTTACAACTACAAATAGTGAACTGAACACGTTTTATTAAAAGGATGGTCACAGATTTTCTACCTCTGACAGAAAAATCACGGCACGTGATATTATTTTTTTTTTTAGTGAACTACAATTAGTAAACACGTTTTAAAGAAGGATTGTCAAAAATTTTTTACTTCCTACAAACTTAACAGCACTATGGCGTGATTTATACTTTTGAACCAATCAGCGTTAAAAGGAGGTCTTAAAATATGTATTCATAGTTTTTCATTATTTAATTAATGACTTGGAATATACGCTGATAAGAATGTATGGAAAGAAGCCTATAAATACCGACTGAAAAGCTCAAGTTTTAGTCGTTTATGATTTTGTTCTAAGTAGTTTAGGCTTAGTTTTTATTTAATTTTAATATTAATTTAATTTTTTTATAATAATTAAAATTAATAAAGGAACATTCGGTTGCTGTATTAAGTTGCGTTTGATAAGTTTTAAATAAATCGTTAAAGATTGTTAAGACAAGTGTTCTTTTGTGCGCATATTTTCCTGCAGTGAATAGTCTGACTATTTGGAAGATGATCGGCACAAAATTAAGGTAAGTATTCTTTTATTGGCGTTAATATTGGTTTCGCTGTTTTCTTTTTTTGCTTGAAGTTTTTATAAATAATTTATTAATAGAGCAATTAAAAATTATTTTCAGAGCATGTTATCCTACAGTCAATGGTCTGATGGCTTGGAGGGTGATCGTCGGTAGATTGTTAAGACGATTTTTTTTTTGAGCGCATGTTGTCCTGCAGTGAAAATTTTGACGGTATTGAAGATGATCGGTACAAAGTTAAGATAAGTATTCTTTTATTAGCGTTAATATTGGTTTCGTTGTTTTTTTTCTTTTCTGCTTCTATTGTGCTTACCTTAAATTATTTTTAGGTATTCTATTTGTATTTTTGTTCTGTTGTAATTATTTTTTGTGGTTTTTCTAGCGATAGGTTTATGACGTGTTGGGGTAGAAAGCTCTTGGCGACTGCTCTTGCATACATACACACATACATTGTTTGCGTGGCAGTATTGTTTCTTCTGTTTTACTCCTTCTTTTCTTTCTACATAAGAATTAGCTAAATTAATTGTACATAGGTAGGCTGAGACATATGATAATTTATTACATAGGTAGTCTAAGGCATAAAGTAATTTATTACATAGGTAGGCTAAAGCATAAGGTAATTTATTAAATAGGTAGGCTAAGGCATAAGGTAATTTATTACATAGGTAGGAAGAGACTTTTGTCTTCTCACTCTTCTCGGTGTGTTTTTTTTTGTGTCGTTTGTCTTGTTTTGCATCATACACTCTACAGGTATGCGGTGCGGTGCGGCTCGGTATTGGTGGGATTGGTACTGGTTTAACTAATTTTTTTACTTTTTTTCTACACTAATTGTTATTAATTCATGTGGTTATAAATAATTTATTAATAAAGCAATAAAAAATTATTTTCAGAGTATGATGATCTACAGTTATGGTCTGATGGCTTGGAGTATCATCGTCAGAAAATTAACACGAGTGTTTTTTTGAGCAAATGTTGTCCTGCAGTGAATAGTTTGACGGTTTGAAAGATGAACGGCACAGGTTTAAGATAAGTATTTTGTGTTAGCCTTTATATTAGTTTTGCAGTTTTCTTCTTTTCTGGTTTTCTTTAAATATTTGTTATTGTTTTATTTGTATTTTTGTTCTGTTGTAGTTAATTTTCGGTGGTTTTTCTAGAGGGAAGTTCTGTGACGGGGTGTTGTAGAAAGCTCTTGGCGGCTGCTCGTGCGTACGTACACGCATACAATGTTTGTTTGTATTGCAGTATTTTTTCTTCTGTTTTTTTTCTGTTTCTCTCTACGTGAGGTAGGCTGAGGCATAAGATAATTTATTACATAGGTAGGCCAAGGCGTAAGATAATTTATGTAGGTAGGGACTTTTGTTTTCTCACATTTGTTAGTTTGTTTTCGTTTCGTTAGTGAAATTGGTACTGGTTCAAGTCTTTTTTTTACTTTTTGTGTTTTATCTTACTACGTTCAATGTTATTATTTGAAGTTGTTATAAATAATTTATTAATAAAGCTATTAAAAATCAGAGCATGTCGTTCGACAGTTAATGGTCTGATAGCTTGGTGGGGTATCGTCGGAAGATTGTTAAGACGAATGTTCTTTGGAGGTCATGTTGTCCTGCAGTGAATAGTCTGACATGTTGACATGTTGGAAGATGATCGGCACAAAATTAAGATAAGTATTCTTCTGTTAGCGTTAATATTAGTTTTGCTGTTTTCTTCTTTTCTGCTTCTTTTCTGCTTATTTTAAATTATTTTTAGTTATTTTAATTGTGTTTTGTTCTGCTGTAATTATCTTTTGTGGTTTTTCTAGCGGTGGGTTTTGTGACGTAGTGTGGTAGAAAGCTCTTGGCGACTGCTTTTGCATACATACACAGTACACACATACGTTGTTTGTATGGCAGTGTTGTTTCTTCTGTTTTACTCCTTCTTTTCTTTCTACATAAGAATTAGCTAAATTAATTGTACATAGGTAGGCTGAGACATATGATAATTTATTACATAGGTAGGCTAAGGCATTAAGAAATTTCTTACATAAGTAGGCTAAGGCATAAGGTAATTTATTATATAGGTAGGCTAAGGCATAAGGTAATTTATTACATAGGTAGGAAGGGACTTTTGTCTTCTCACTCTTCTCGGTGTGTATTTTGTTGTGTCGTTTGTCTTGTTTTGCATCATACACTCTACAGGTATGCGGCTTGGTATTGGTGAGATTGGTATAATTTAAGTAGTTTTTTACTTGTTACTACACTTAATGTGATTAATTCATGTGGTTATAACTAATTTTTTAAATTGAGCAATGAAAAATTATTTTCAGAGCATGATGTCCTACATCTACGGTCTGATGGATTGGAGTATCATCGTCAGAAGATGTGCTCAAAGATTTTTTGGGCGCATTTTGTCAGTGATGCGTTGTCAAGATGATCGGCACAAAATTAAGATAAGTATTCTTCTGTTAGCGTTAATATTGGTTTCGCTGTTTTCTTCTTTTCTGCATTTTTTCTGATTCTTTTCTGTTTATTTTTAGTTATTTTATTTGTGTTTTGTTCTGCTGTAATTATTTTTTGCTGTTTCTCTAGCGGTGGGTTTTGTGACGTGGTGTGGTAGAAAGCTCTTGTCGGCTGCTTTTGCATACATACACAGTACACACATACGTTGTTTGTATGACAGTGTTGTTTCTTCTGTTTTACTCCTTCTTTTCTTTCTACATAAGAATTAGCTAAATTAATTGTACATAGGTAGGCTGAGACATATGATAATTTATTACATAGGTAGGCTAAGGCATTAAGAAATTTGTTACATAGGTAGGTTAATGCATAAGGTAATTTATTATATAGGTAGGCTAAGGCATAAGGTAATTTATTACATAGGTAGGAAGGGACTTTTGTCTTCTCACTCTTCTCGGTGTGTATTTTGTTGTGTCGTTTGTCTTGTTTTGCATCATACACTCTACAGGTATGCGGCTTGGTATTGGTGAGAT
>NW_008704829.1:1773620-1775280 GCF_000326865.2 Helobdella robusta
AGGCATAAGGTAATTTATTTCATAGGTAGGCTAAGGCATAAGGTAATTTATTACACAGGTAGGCCAAGGCATAAGATAATTTATTACATAGGTAGGCTCAGGCATAAGGTAATTTATTACATAGGTAGGCTAAGGCATAAGGTAATTTATTACATAGGTAGGAAGGGACTTTTGTCTTCTCACTCTTCTCGGTGTGTTTTTTGTTGTGTCGTGTGTTGTGTCGTTTGTCTTGTTTTGCATCATGCACTCTACAAGTATGCGAAGCGGCTTGGTATTGGTGAGATTGGTATAATTTAAATTGTTTTTTACTTGTTACTACACTTAATGTGATTAATTCATGTGGTTATAACTAATTTTATTAATTGAGCAATGAAAAATTATTTTCAGAGCATGATGTCCTACGTTTACGGTCTGATAGATTGGAGTAGTATCATCGTCAGAAGAATAACACGAGAGTTTTTTTGAGCGCATTATGTCAGTGATGTGTTGTCAAGATGATCGGCACAAAATTAAGATAAGTATTCTTCTGTTAGCGTTAATATTGGTTTCGCTGTTTTCTTCTTTTCTGCTTATTTTAAATTATTTTTAGTTAATTTAATTGTGTTTTGTTCTGCTGTAATTTTTTTTTGTGGTTTTTCTAGCGGTGGTTTTTGTGACGTGGTGTGGTAGAAAGCTCTTGGCGGCTGCCATTGCATATATTCACACATAAATTGTTTACGTGGCAGTATTGTTTCTTCTGTTTTACTCCTTCTTTTCTTTCTACATAAGAATTAGCTAAATTAATTGTACATAGGTAGGCTGAGACATATGATAATTTATTACATAGGTAGGCTAAGGCATAAGGTTATTTATTACATAGGTAGAAAGGGACTTTTGTCTTCTCACTTTTCTCGGTGTGTTTTTTGTTGTGTCGTTTGTCTTGTTTTGCATCATACACTCTACAGGTATGCGATGCGGCTTGGTATTGGTGAGATTGGTATAATTTAAATTGTTTTTTACTTGTTACTACACTTAATGTGATTAATTCATGTGGTTATAACTGATTTTATTAATTGAGCAATGAAAAATTATTTTCAGAGCATGATGTCCTACGTTTACGGTCTGATAGATTGGAGTAGTATCATCGTCAGAAGAATAACACGAGAGTTTTTTTGAGCGCATTATCTCAGTGATGTGTTGTCAAGATGATCGGCACAAAATTAAGATAAGTATTCTTCTGTTAGCGTTAATATTGGTTTCGCTGCTTTCTGCTTATTTTAAATTATTTTTAGTTAATTTAATTGTGTTTTGTTCTGCTGTAATTTTTTTTTGTGGTTTTTCTAGCGGTGGTTTTTGTGACGTGGTGTGGTAGAAAGCTCTTGGCGGCTGCCATTGCATATATTCACACATAAATTGTTTGCGTGGCAGTATTGTTTCTTCTGTTTTACTCCATCCTTTCTTTCTACATAACAATTAGCTAAATTAATTGTACATAGGTAGGCTGAGACATATGATAATTTATTACATAGGTAGGCTAAGGCATAAGGTAGTTTATTACATAGGTAGGCTCAGGCATAACGTAATTTATTACATAGGTAGGAAGGGACTTTTGTCTTCTCACTCTTCTCGGTGTGTTTTTTGTTGTGTCGTTTGTCTTGTTTTGCATCATACACTCTACAGG
>NW_008704829.1:1775330-1776114 GCF_000326865.2 Helobdella robusta
AGATGATCGGCACAAAATTAAGATAAGTATTCTTCTGTTAGCGTTAATATTGGTTTCGCTGTTTTCTTCTTTTCTGCATTTTTTCTGATTCATTTCTGTTTATTTTTAGTTATTTTATTTGTGTTTTGTTCTGCTGTAATTATTTTTTGCTGTTTTTCTAGCGGTGGGTTTTGTGACGTGGTGTGGTAGAAAGCTCTTGTCGGCTGCTTTTGCATACATACACAGTACACACATACGTTGTTTGTATGGCAGTGTTGTTTCTTCTGTTTTACTCCTTCTTTTCTTTCTACATAAGAATTAGCTAAATTAATTGTACATAGGTAGGCTGAGACATATGATAATTTATTACATAGGTAGGCTAAGGCATTAAGTAATTTATTACTTAGGTAGGCTAATGCATAAGGTAATTTATTATATAGGTAGGCTAAGGCATAAGGTAATTTATTACATAGGTAGGAAGGGACTTTTGTCTTCTCACTCTTCTCGGTGTGTATTTTGTTGTGTCGTTTGTCTTGTTTTGCATCATACACTCTACACATATGCGTTGCGGCTTGGTATTGGTGTGATTGGTATAATTTAAATAGTTTTATAGGTATGCGGCTTGGTATTGGTGAGATTGGTATAATTTGAGTAGTTTTTTACTTGTTACTACACTTAATGTGATTAATTCATGTGGTTATAACTAATTTTTTAAATTGAGCAATGAAAAATTATTTTCAGAGCATGATGTCCTACGTTTACGGTCTGATGGCTTGGAGTATCATCGTCAGAAGATGTGCTCAAA
>NW_008704829.1:1779647-1780512 GCF_000326865.2 Helobdella robusta
CCCCTTTCTAACCCTCCCTAACCCTCCCCTAACCCTTTCTAACCCTCCCTAACCCTTTCTAACCCTCCCTAACCCTTTCTAACCCTCCCTAACCCTAACCCTAACCCTCCCTAACCCTAACCCTAACCCTCCCTAACCATTTTTAACCCTCCCTTATCCTCCCTAACCCTTCCTAACCCTCCCTAACCCTTCCTAACCCTAACCTTAACCCTAACCCTAACCCTTAACCCAACCACATTCCTTAATTGAAAGAAAGTGCCTAGATATTTTAAGGATAGACATGGTACGTTACTGGATGAGCCTAGATATGCCTGGATTTTGTAGGGACGTATTGTTAGTCATCGTTAGGGTTAACTAGGGTTAATTAGGGTTAACTAGGGTTGATAGGTATTGCCTGGATTATGTTTACCACGTGCCTAGAATCGCTTTACTAGTGCCTGGATTACATTTACCACGTGCCTGGATTTCCAGGGGTTGCCGGATTGATATTTTATTGGATAAATGGCGTAAGTGTCGGGTTAGGGTTAGGGTTAGGGTTAGGGTTAGGGTTAGGGTTAGGGTTAGGGTTAGGGTTAGGGTTAGGGTTAGGGTTAGGGTTAGGGTTAGGGTTAGGGTTAGGGTTAGGGTTAGGGTTAGGGTTAGGGTTAGGGTTAGGGTTAGGGTTAGGGTTAGGGTTAGGGTTAGGGTTAGGGTTAGGGTTAGGGTTAGGGTTAGGGTTAGGGTTAGGGTTAGGGTTAGGGTTAGGGTTAGGGTTAGGGTTAGGGTTAGGGTTAGGGTTAGGGTTAGGGTTAGGGTTAGGGTTAGGGTTAGGGTTAGGGTTAGGGTTAGGGTTAGGGTTAGGGTTAGGGTTAGGGTTAGGGTTAGG
>NW_008704830.1:0-873 GCF_000326865.2 Helobdella robusta
TTAACTCACCCTACCTTAATGCTAATATAACATTTTAGAATTAATTTAAGCTCAGACTAGACTGCCATGGGCATCAATTAACGACGCTAAAAACCATGAATGAACTAACTTTTAATCTGGAAGAATTGAAAAATAAATATAAACTTCTATTTAAATTTCCATATCTAAATATGCGAGCTAAATTGTACAAACCCATCAAGAATTACGTTTTAACAAACCAAGGTCCTTACAAAATTAAAAACTGTCAACTCATGTCTCATACCAGTGAATTTTTAAATTTTGATTGTTTCGTTATCAGCAGAGAAAAAAATTTAAGTTTTATAATATACTAATCAGAGTTTTAAACAAATAATGAAGATGCCGTGGCAAATCTAAACAACGTTGACGGGGGAGCCAAAATTTGAAAAGCTTTGGAATTTTTTCAATCAATCAATTAATTAGTTTATAAAGCACTATTTCCGCGATGTTCAAGAGCGCATTCAATGAATTTTGCAAACAGATGGGTCTTGAGATCGGCTCTGAATTTCGTAAGTGATGGAGGAAAAGTCAGAGAAGGAGATAGAGTCTTGAGATCCAGAGAAAAGAGCCAGAAAAAGCAAAAACAGATTTAGAAAGAGTGTTTAACACGAGTTAAGAAAAAGTGAGAACAAGAAGGCGGTCGAAAACCGGGCCGTTTAGTTAGTTTCAATTATTAAGTCTGATAAGTACTTAGGAAATAATTTGGATTGAAACTTACACATAAATGTGCAAATTTTAAAAATTATTCTATATTTTATAGGTAGCCAGTGCAAGAAAACAAGATATGGAGATATATAAGAAAAGAAATTGGCACGAGCAACTAGAAGAGCAGCAGAGTCAGCAGCTTTACTTAAA
>NW_008704830.1:1911-3193 GCF_000326865.2 Helobdella robusta
GTGGTTCGGATCATACTTATCTGATTGCTGTCAGTACATTTAACAAGGTTCCCACTCTCTGTGACTTGCTGGCCTCTTTTATTTCACAACAGATGTCACACTCCCAACTTAAATATTATCTCTAGAATTGACATTTTTAGTCATCCCAACGCTGATGGTACTTGCCTCTATACAGTCATTTCCAAGTCAAACATCACTTCTCAGCTCGACAACTTAAGCGCATGTACACAAGTGATTGAAGACTAGAATCTTTGTAACTATCTTCAAATGAATCCAAAAATTATAAAATATTTTATTTAATTTCAGGGGTGTTGAACGTCAAAATTTAAACTGCTGCTTCGTAAATTGTTACCCGAGGAAAATAAAAAAAATTAATAAAAACTCATTAACAAATTTTCTCAGTCTGTCAAATGCACTATATTTTTATAAATACAAATTAAAATCCTTATTTGAAAAAAGAATTTAATTTATGTGAAAAAAATCGTATATTGAATGACCAAATAAGAAGTTCAAAATCCTTTCTATATAAAAGCGTTCAACAACTTGGCAAATCATAAAATTAGTTGTGCATATCCTGGCAGTTTGATACTCAAAAGATTATTAACGTGAAGATTAAAAAAAAAACACCAGACGAAGATGTAGATAAAAAATCTAATGTTGTGAAAAATTTTTTTCTTGGATTCATTTTACAAGAACAATTAACTTGTGAAAAATTAGAGAAAGCAAATTTTAAAGAATTTAAAGCTACAGAGTGAAATTTAAATTAAATTATAGGTGTAACGTTAATGAACCTAGCCTACTATCTAAATTCATATAAATATACATCTCAGTGATTGATGAGTAAATAAAAAATTATTGTCAGCATATAAAGACCAACCAAAGCTGTAAAAATTAAAATATAGTTATTGTAAAACTAATAAATTGAATAACCCTGATTGAACTGGCATTTCGAAAAAATTAATAATTGAGATTATTGGTTTACTAACTTAAAATGTAGGATATAAATAGTAATAAGAAATCAACATATTTAGTTACTAATTGGAGTAAATAATTTTTCACCAGCCATTTGAAGAATTGAAAAAATACTGAACATGTAAGAGTTCCTAACTAGAATTAGTTTAAAGCATTGGATAATTGCAAGTTATTTCAAAAAAGCTGAAAAACTAAAATGAATGCTAAACTGGGGAATCAAACCAGGAATGCTGATCAAATGTCCGAATTATAAGAGAAGAAATTATACTAGCGTGTAAACAACTGACTGCAGCTATAAAATAGTAGAAAA
>NW_008704830.1:3243-4094 GCF_000326865.2 Helobdella robusta
TGATGGAGGAAAGTCAGAGAAGGAGATAGAGTCTTGAGATCCAGAGAAAAGAGCCAGAAAAAGCAAAAACAGATTTAGAAAGAGTGTTTAACACGAGTTAAGAAAAAGTGAGAACAAGAAGGCGGTCGAAAACCGGGCCGTTTAGTTAGTTTCAATTATTAAGTCTGATAAGTACTTAGGAAATAATTTGGATTGAAACTTACACATAAATGTGCAAATTTTAAAAATTATTCTATATTTTATAGGTAGCCAGTGCAAGAAAACAAGATATGGAGATATATAAGAAAAGAAATTGGCACGAGCAACTAGAAGAGCAGCAGAGTCAGCAGCTTTACTTAAAGGATAGAGTAGAATCAGGAAGGCCATGGTAGAGCGAGTTACAATAATTAATCCTAGATAAAACTAAAGAAGTAACAACAAGAAGAAGAGCAGGATCATCAAGAGAAAACAAAAGTTTTTTTATTCTATGTAGATGAAAGTAAGAACTTCTAGCAAAACTCTTAAAACAAATTAATTCAAATTTAGAAGGATTAAGTTTAAGAATTTGATATTCATATCAAGACAAAAATAATTCTGAAATAAAAGATAGCATAATGAATTTACACTTTTACAGGTAAAATAGTGTCTATAAATAACAAACAGGCTAAAAACATCAAGTATCATTATCAAAACTTTATCAATCAATAAACCAACTGATACTCAGAAAATATAAAAACGAAAAAAGGAAAGGGATTTGGCAAAAACATATTTATAAGGCTGAAGAAGAGACTAGTCTAAGTGATTCTAATGTTTAGGAGCTTATTACTGAAAAATTATAATAAAGTATAAAAACCTCCTAATAAATCGGATAC
>NW_008704830.1:6993-8157 GCF_000326865.2 Helobdella robusta
TGTTGTTGATGTTGTGTTGAACAAAATACAATACAAATAAACTAGAACGTAAGAAAGAAAGAATAGAGTCCCTAACTTACCTATGTTTACTAAATTAACTCACCTACCTATGTCCAATTAGCTCAACTTACGAATTAATCCTACCTATTTGTACAATTACGAAGAAAAAAGTAAGGAAATGAGAATAAAACATCAAGCAAACAAAACAACGAATATATGTATGTATGTATGTATGTATGTACGTGTGTGTGTGTGTATGTGTGGGTGTATGTATGACCGCGCAATAATAATAATAATAAAATAAACGAACAAATCTAGAAATAATAAGTAACGAATAAAATAAACAAACAAATCTAGAAATAATAAGTAACGAATAAAATAAACAAACAAATCTAGTAATAATAAGTAACGAATGGTCTAGAAATAATAAACAACTTAACTAGACTTAACTAAAATATAACGAAAATAATATTATGATGATTGTTGTGATTGCTACTGTTGGTGTTGTGTTGAACAAAACAATACAATACAATACAAATAAACTAGAACGTAAGAAAGAAAGAAAGAATAGAGTCCCTAACTTACCTATGTTCACTAAATTAACTCACCTACCTATGTTCAATCAGCTCAACTTACGAATTAATCCTACCTATTTGTACAATTACGAAGAAAAAAGCAAAGAAAAGAGAATAAAACATCAAGCAAACAAAACGAATATATGGATGTATTTATGTATGTGTATGTGTGGGTGTATGTATGACCGCGCAATAATAATAACAATAAAATAAACGAACAAATCTAGAAATAATAAGTAACGAATAAAACAAACGAACAAATCTAGTAATAATAAGTAACGAATGGTCTAGAAATAAAAAACAACTTAACTAAACTTAACTAAAATATAACGAAAATAATATTGTGTTGATTGTTGTGTTTGATTGCTGCTGTTGGTGTTGTGTTGAACAAAAAACAATACAAAACAATACAATACAAATAAACTAGAACGTAAGAAAGAAAGAAGGAATAGAGTCCCTAACTTACCTATGTTCACTAAATTAACTCACCTACCTATGTTCAATTAGCTCAACTTACGAATTAATCCTACCTATTTGTGCAATTACGAAGAAAAAAATAAGTAAGGAAATGAGAATAAAACATCAAGCA
>NW_008704831.1:0-1129 GCF_000326865.2 Helobdella robusta
AACACGGAAACTGTTCACCGCCAAACATCTCATGCTGGAGCGAGAATGTTTCCTGGTGGTTTGCAGTAGCCAAATTTGGAACTCTTTGCCGCTTGCTGTTTACATCTGTAGAAAGGTATCCACAATTCACTTGGAGTATCATTTCTTTCACAAAACCGAGTAGAATTAGCGCCTCTGGATATAGCTCACTAGAGGGCCTACAATGATATCAAACAATACGAAAACGAACAAACGAACTAACGAACTAACGAAGAGCAAAACAAGCAAACGAACAAACGAACAAACACTCTTTAACATAAAAACAACAACAACCACAACAACAACCACAACAACAACCACAACAACAACAACAACGCCAAAACATCAACAACAACAACAACAAACAACAACATTTTTACTTTTCTTTGCAATATTACTATTAAAAATACTCACTCAAACGATAAAGAAAAAGAATTTTTTAGAAAAAAAATTCATGGTGCAACGTCATCAAGCTCTTATCAAAAACACTAGATAAGGAAAATTAAATTCTTATCCTTTTTAAACTTTTTATTTAAATTGAAAAAAATGAATGAATAATATAATTTATTTTCTACTACACTTCACTGAGAATGTAACCACCACTATCACTACCACCACCACCACCACCACCACCACCACTACTACTACTACTACTACTACGACTACTACTACTACTGCTACTACTACTACTACTACTATTACAGATACTACTACTACTACTATTACTTTTACTATTACTAATACTACTACTACTATCACTACTACCAGCACTACTACTACTACAGATACTACTACTGCTGCTACTACTACTACTACTACTACTATTACAGATACTTCTACTATTACTGCTACTACTACTACCACTACTACAGATACTACTACTACTACTACAAATGCTACTACTACTACTACAAATGCTACTACTACTACTACTATTACAGCGGCTACTTCTACTACTTCTGCTACCGGTTTCATTATTACTGATGTTATTATTGTTGAGATAAATAGAGGACGGAGAATTGCATTGTTCTTCACCCCAGATGATTTCTATTGAACGTGCGATCAATTAGATCTCGATATTCCGATAATAATAATAAAAATATTATAATAA
>NW_008704832.1:0-1129 GCF_000326865.2 Helobdella robusta
CTGAGGATCCCCTTAACCCGATGTTTAAAACAGAGGTAGACTAATTAGCCATTTCAACCAGCCAGAGGAATTGTACTTGGTTGAGATGTGAATCCAAAACAATTCGTTTTATGTTTTAATTTTTAGCAATGAATTTGAAACTAAGATTTTAGAGGTGTTTATGCAAGCCGTATATTGCATTTTTTATTTATTTTTTAACAATCTCTGGGTCCAAACTCGTTTAAAAACTTCGTAGCCACCAAACATTTAACAATATTTCCATCAACGCTTTTGTGAACAAACATTTTCTTGCTTCAATATAAATAAGTTTAAAAATAAATAAATCTCAAATGCTAAAAATCTTTTTATAAAAGGTTATTGTTAGATGTAAACTTGCGGCCCGTCACAAACTATACACTTTTTAATGCTGAAAAAGTGTTGTTTATCTACAACATGAGTGATAAGTGGCTACATCAAAAAACTTGTCAAAACATAATTTTTAGAAAATAAAACCTAATAAATCATTTTTGAAAAATTAGAAATTAATACTCACATTGAATTTGTCGCTGATATTTTGTTGCAAACTAAATAGGATTTGTTGCTCTATCGCCAAAACCCAGTCTTCTCTGTCCTAAAAGGTAAAAAATTTCATAACTGGTAGCCGCTAGCAACACAGAAGATTTAGATCTATTCATTGGAAAATTGAAGCTGAAATTTCAGGTTACAGTTAAACCTGCAACATATTTTCTAGGTCTTCAAATAGAAACTCTATTGGATGGAAGCATAAAAGTTTGTCAATCTGGTTATGCAAGGAAAATTCTTAAACTTTTCAGATTTGAAGAATGTAAACCAGTTCACACCCCAATGCTTAAAGAAAATGATAATAATCAATCAGACATAGCAGGTTCAGAATACCCTTTTCGACAGCTAGTTGGAGCATTAATGTACCTGATGTTAGGTACAATGCCAGACATTGCGTACAGCATTAGCTATTTATCACGCTCCCTCGAGAACCCAACACCAGGAGATATAATAAAAGCAAAACGAGTGCTTAGATACTTAGCAGGAACAATTGATCAGAGCATTGTGTACAGATCAGACAGTACAAAAGGAGTTTTACAGTGTTTCAGTGATTCAGATTTGGAGGCGT
>NW_008704833.1:0-1128 GCF_000326865.2 Helobdella robusta
CTGGTTATTAGCTCATCTTTATAGTTATATTCATGTATATATTTTATTGTTAAATGAAAGAATTATGTGAATATTTTATTCAAAAACTAAAAAATAAAACTACGTACAAGTGTATGCATGTGTGTATTTTATAAAAAAAAAATTGTATTTTATCTTTCCTTTTTTCATTCTTTTAAAATCTCTTAGACAAACATTTTACCTGGACCGTGTAAGTTCAATGACGTCATCATCGTCGTCGTCATCATCACTTTTATCATCAACATCGTTGTCATCATCATCATCATCGTCATCATCTTCGTCGTCGTCATCATCATGACATCCAGGTCGTACGTTTTATATTTTTTACATGTGACAAGAAGAATTTTTTGGTATCATGAGAACTAAAGAAAACAACAACATTAACAACAACAACAACTTAAAAGTTATCAACAAAAACAACAACAACAACGACAGCAACAACAACGTCAACAACAACAATATTAACATCGGTAACAACAACATTAAAGACATGTATGTATGTATCTGTGTGTGTATTTTCAGTACAATGATGCATGCGCGTAAAGCAGTTTTGAATTAGGTAAGTTTGATTCTATATGCTTTCAAAGTAATATATATATATATATATATATTTATATATATAATATAACATAATATAATATATATAATATATATTTCTATGTATTTATAAGTTTAAAGTAATTTTCATTACCCACTTAGTATTTTAGCGTATTTGTGTTTGTAAATTCGCGCCAACGATACATTTTTACGTCATTTTTTAAACGTTTGAACAAGGTATGGTGACGTCACGACAACGCATTGTGGTTGCTAGGAAACCATTTTGTTTAAGTTTCGATTGATTTTAAGGCTAGCGAACGAAGCGTTGTTGCACGAATGTTTGTTTGTTTGTTTGTGTTGTTTGTTTGGATGTGTTTAAGTATGTGTGCGTGTGTTTGTGTGTGTGTGTATGTATGTGTGTGCGTATGTGTATGTGTGTTCTTGTGGGTGTCTATCTTAAAACGCGTGTGAATTTTTAAACTTACGTCTAAGTTTGCGTCTGTTTCCATTAGTATGCGTGAGTGTGTGTGTGTGTGTGAGTGTGTGTATGTGTGTGTGTATGCGTGTGTGAGT
>NW_008704834.1:0-1129 GCF_000326865.2 Helobdella robusta
GCTTCGATGGATGAACGAATTAGTCTGAAGGACCACATCAAATCTACCGAAATTCTTCGTCGTGGTGGTTTAGATAATATAAAGAACGAATGCCGGCAACACAGTCTGCGGTGGTTTGGTCATGTCAAACGAAGTGGAAACAGTGCCATAACTTCTCTAGCAGATGTTGAAGTACCTGGCACACGTCCCAAAGGCCGTCCAAATAAGTCCTGGTCGCAAACAATCGAGCAAGACATGAAAGCTCTAAATTTAAATGAAATGGATACAACTGATCGTCTAATTTGGCACAAAAAGTTGATGGCATAGAAAACAACGTCCTACCTCGGGAAACCGGGTCTCTGGACGCAAAACGAAGATTGATTGATTGATACTGCGCCTCTTTATTGATTCACACACACACACACTATATCAGCAAATAGACGGTGTAGCAATTGGCTCTCCATTGGTAGTACTCTTCGCAAACTTCTATGTTGGACACATCGAAGGAATGTTATTTAAAGAAGAACCGGAGCGAAAACCTAATACATACTGCCGACATGTTGACGATACATTTGTGACATATGAAAACGATGATTGAAGATCTATTCAAGTCATTATTTATTGCATTGCCAAAAAATCAAATGAAACGGAATGTGAACTACATCAAATAATCAGCTTCATGATTCGTCTTAACAAAACTTTTCATTACATTAATTAATTTTAATGAACAAAATTTTTCATTAACAAAACATTATTTATTGCATTGCCAAAAAATCAAATGAAACGGAATGTGAACTACATCAAATAATCAGCTTCATGATTCGTCTTAACAAAACTTTTCTTGAGAATAATGATGAGAGTACGAAGCAAATGAGTTTCGATTTTGTCGATATGATTTTACTGTTGGCGAGGATGTGTTTCATTTTAGAATATGCATCTTTTGCCACAGCTATCCTTTCTTGATATTTATATCACATTTACAACCTGAGGTAATCACACTTCTGAGATAATAAAAGCTGTTGACTTTTTTCACCTGTTTACCATAAATGATAATGGAGCAGATCGGGGTGGTTTATCTTTTACTGATAACATGATAACAACATGATGATCTTTCCTTTCCCTTTCAAAAACCAGTTTGGAAACAATTGTT
>NW_008704835.1:0-1128 GCF_000326865.2 Helobdella robusta
CAGAGGACAGAGGAGGACAAATATAGAGAAAATGAAAAAGAAAGCAGAAGAGAGAGAGAGGAAGAAAGTGAAAATAAGGAAAGGAAGCACACAAAGAAATAGACACCGAGAAAATATAACAATGAGAAACACCGTAATGAGGGAAGAAGAAAAAAAAAGAAAGAGAGGATGATGATGAAGAAGACGCAAGAGTAGTAGTTGTGGCTGTTGACATTGTAGGATCTTGCAAATAAGTTGACAACTTAGTTACATTCAATCTTGTTAGCATAACTTTTGGTAGCAAATTAACCTCAGGAACTGTTGGAATGTATGGTATTGATGAAACCAATATTTTTGTGATGCTAGTTGTCAAAGTTGTGGCAGACCTTGTGGCTGCTGAGGTTATAGCTACCGTTGCTGCTGCTGCTGCTGTTGTGGCTGCGTTGGATGCTACAGAAACAGATTTTGACGATTTCACACATGTTGTCGATGTTTTTGTTGACGTCGTTGCTTTTGTTGATGTTTTGGGTTTGGTATTCTTCGATTTTTTGGTTTGCTCTGTTGTGAAAATGCTCCTGTAGGCCTGAGCTAGACTTTGTCTTGTTGCAAAAAGACTCTGTGTAGTTGATATTGTAGTGCCTAACGTTACTGTTGTTACTGTTGATGTCATCAATAATGTTGATGATGCCTTTGTAGCAGTTGTTGTTGCTGCTGTTGTTGTGGTTGTTGTTGTTGGAGCCGATGAAAATGCCAGTAATGGTGTTGTCTGCTCATGAGATGGACGACATCTCTTCTTTTTATTCTTCATCAAATCCTGTTTTTTGACTACTTCAACTGAATCCATACAGCGAGATGATGATAACATAGTGTCTATTGTTGTTGTTGCTGTTGTTGTTGATGTCATTTTTGTTCTGTCGCCAACATTTGTCACTACACTATCGTTACCATTTGTTGATGCCATTTTGCCATCATCTTTTGTTGATGTTTTGTCGTTGTCAGTGGAAAAATTTTTTGTTGATGTTTTGCTGTCAATAACGACTTTAGTTGACGTTTTAGCGTTGTTGTTTGACTTAAAATACTCATCCTCATTCGATAGTCTAGTTAGTTTTACATTCTTCAATAGTGAATGACCTGATACTTTTTCTTTCT
>NW_008704836.1:0-3348 GCF_000326865.2 Helobdella robusta
TAACAGAATAACAGCCTTAACCGGTCTAGCCCACCAAACCATAAATCACTCCATTACATTCCGGGCCGTAAACGGAATGCATACAAATGGAGTGGAGAATTTGTGGCAATGCGCCAAACAAAAATTTAAGAAAATGAATGGTACGTGCGATGCTCACATACAATCGTAGCTAGACGAATTTATGTGGCTGCGCACCATAGGAGACAGAAAAAAGCGGTTCCAAAAAGCCCTGGAACTTAAACGACATTATAACGTGGTTTAAAATTTTGAAACTTTTTTGTATTTTTTTTATTAACTAACGATAATTAATAGAGGATACTTCGGTCTTTTTTTTATATGAAAATATAATGTGCAAATAAAATAGTTCTCATGTTTTTAACATATTTTAAAAATAATAAATAATGATATTAGAATTTTATTAAAAATTACAAATATAAAAAAATGAAACAATTCGGTTAAAAAAATCACAAATTGAAAAAAATAAAGCGGTTCGGTCGGTCATGAATATTAATAAAGGATGGAGCCAAATTTAAAGTTTTCTATACTATTCTATGTAAACAACAGAAAGTGTGATTTCATACTTGTTTACCAACCTTTTCATCTAATCAACCCACAGCATTTAGCTCAAAACATAGCCTGTAGTTGATAAAAGTGTTACAACTGCATCACTCCAATAAGCTTTTTTTTCTAAATATTGATTTTATTTTGAAAATCTTTGCCTTACCAAATTTATCTGCTTCTATAGTTGATATACAACTTCTTCGAAATGTATTACATAAATGAAATCAGATAGCTCAGTTAATACATCATTAAATATAAACTATAAATAAAACAAAATGAACCTGAGGTTTTTGAAATTCTTTTTTTGCTGTCTCCAATGAATTGATTGATCGATTGTTAATCTGAGGAAAGACATGCTAGAATTAAGAATAAACTCTGTGCTACAAAACTTATTAATAAGTTAAAAATTTGTGAATCAGGTATGATAATAGAAAAAATAGAGTGTTTACTACTCCACCAAACCACTAACACGAGCGGTAAAAGGAAAGAGGAAAAGTGAAGCAAAGAAGTTGTAATAATAAAAAAAAAGAATTTAAACACAAACACTAAAATTAATGTACAATCAATTCAATCAATCAATCAATTAGCTTCATGGAATTATATAATATATATTATATATATAATTCAATGGATCTACCCGCCGGTTATGAAGTAAAAATATTAAAAAATAAGGGGTTTTTTGAAGAATTTTAATTTTTAAATGTTAATAACTTTGAAATTGAAAAACATGAATGAAAAACGTTTAACGAAGAAAAGAATAATTCATACAACAGAATGTTATAGTTCAATTTCTAAAACTAAATAGATCTATCCGCCGATTATGAAGTAAAAATCATGGAATTATATAACTGGAAGCGCCCTACCAGCGTTTTAACATTGAAAATTTTTTTCAACGGGCAAGTTACCTCTGGAAGCAAGTTTCTAAAAATTTATTGTAATTTTATTGTAAATTATTTAACAAATATATTATCTTATATTTTAAAATGTTTTAAGTATTTTCTCTTCTATTCTTCAATTGCATTTATTTATATTTTTCATTAATAAAAATTTATCGCTTATTTACGTTAAAAATGGCTGCATACCCATCAGTTGAAGAAAAGAAATTTTTAGAACTGATAGATTATTTTTTAAAGTAAGAAGATGCATGAAGAACAGCATGGTTTGATAGCGGCCACGATGTCATGCCGCTGTCTTGCAGACATGAGGTTTGCATACTTTTCAAGCTTAAAACGTTTTTTCTCCGTTAACTACTTTTTGTTATCATTTCATACTACTGTCTTGCATGCTGTACAGTTTTCTCGTTTTGTCAGATTTTGATTTTTTTTCAAAAATAATAAAACAAAAGGTTTGCAGAAAGTGCACTAACGGCAGATGGTTACTTGTGGAGGTTTAGAAACTCCAGGTGCCGCGCTACAAAAACAATTAGGCATGGAAGTTTCTACAGCCATAGCCAATTATCCCTTACAAATTGTATTTTGGTAAGATTTTTTCCATTGTTTATAAAAAATTTAATTTCTTTAAGAATGATGATGCGAATTGTTTTAAATTCAAACAGATGACGTATTTCTGGTCTATGTACGACGTTAGCCAGGCAATGGTTGCGTCGATTTTAGATTTGGACGTCGGGCACACATTATCTGACTGGTTTAATTTACATCGAGATCTATGCATTGACTGGGCTCGTGATAACCCTGCACGAGTAGGTGGCCCCGGACACATCGTTCAGATAGATGAAAGCTGCATTTCATCTGCAAAAAGATCGAGGAACCGAAATGCACGTCCAGTTAGGACACGCAGGGTTCTTGGAGGCATCGATACGCAAACAAAAGATGCCTTTCTGGTGGAAGTAAATAAACGAGATGCTGCCACGCTGTTGCCATTGATACAGCGACATGTTCTGCCCGGTTGGTTTCATAAAGTTTAATATTTTCCAATTCATTTTTGTTGGTTATGAAATATAGTTCGATTTTAATAATTTTAGGTACAAGTTTGGACGGATCAATGGGCTGCTTATAACAGTATAACAGCCGTAACCGGTCTAGCCCACCAAACCGTAAATCACTCCATTACATTCCGGGCCGTAAACGTAGTGCATACAAATGGAGTGGAGAATTTGTGCAATCAACTTCCCTAAAGGTCAATAAACTATTGATAATTGGAATTTTCTACAAAAAAGAATACAAACTTTCTCAGTCTGCTCTACTAAACCTTTACTACGCTTTTATTTATCCTCATCTTACCTACTGCATAACTGTATGGGGAAACAGTCCTAAAAGTCACTTGTACAACATTACGCTCTCTCAAAAACGCTCAAGACGTCTTATCTTTAATACTAATCCTTTTGCCCATACTAAACCCTTTTTTGTAAATAACAATATCCTATCATTAAGGTTTATATATTATTATTTCCCAGCCATACTTGTTTTCAAATTTATTAATAAACTTCTCTCTACTCCTCTAGACGACCTTTACACAACAAGCAATTCTATTCTATCTGCTCATACAAGGCACACCCAATTATTCTTTTACACACATAGAACCCGTATTAAATTATTTTCATCAAGTATTAAACCTACTGGACCAAAAATTTGGGCTTAACTGCTTCCTCCTCAGTTACATGAAATCAAAAACCTACAACTCATTAAGAGGAAGCTACGTAACTTTATAACAAACTTAGATCCCGACACCACCATCTAGTTATCTGGGAAAGCATGTTCATATAAGCGTTATGTGTGTCTAGGTGTGTGTGAATGTGGTTGCTTGTTTGAGTGTGTGTGGATGAGTGGT
>NW_008704836.1:4999-5429 GCF_000326865.2 Helobdella robusta
GCTATGATACAGATAAAGATGCTAATATTTCTCGTACAGTTGGTATACTTTTTACGCTTGGATCAACTAAAATCAAGGTGTGAATTTAATTAATTTCGTTTCTATTTTCACATATTTTCATCCGGATTTTTATTTCAGGGCCAGAAAAGAAGCTTTGTTGATATTCTTCCAGTTTATGATTTTGTTGAAGCTTGCAAATTCAGTGGGGACAACTCTGGCCCATCACCAGTCAAATTCAATCCATCAAGAAGAAGCCGACCACCATGTAATGTGACTCGTACGGCCTGTGTGGTTGACAACTGCTTGTATCTGTTCGAAAAATGGACAAATGATGGTAGTTTCTCTGGCAGAATTTTCATGTACAATCCGATTGCTGCTGTTTGGTCTAAGGTTTACTATTTTTAAATTGTTTTTTCTGAGCAAATTTTTT
>NW_008704836.1:6299-9087 GCF_000326865.2 Helobdella robusta
AAAAAACGAACTACAAACATATTAACGCCAAACATTCGGTAGAATTTATAGAATATTGTAAAAATTATGGTCTATTACCAACATATATATATATATATATATATATATATATACTTTAATTTAATATTTAATATTCGCATAAAAAGAATCATCCCATCCGACCAAATTTAATTTAATAGTAAATATTTCATTATTTAATAAATATTCAGTGTTGCAGCATGCATCAAACGAAGGTTGATTTCTATTTTGGAGGGCTAGCTGGCAATCTCTTTGCAGTTGCTGGTTGCCTCGCAAATTACGACATCGCGGTCGGCTTAACTCCAGCTGTTGAACAATACGTACCAAGTGAAAACCGATGGTACATGGCGGAACCTCTACCTCATGCAGTTGCGAATTTGGCAGGTCTTTAATATCTTTATTTTGTGGTTTCTATTAATAATTCAATTTTAACTATAAAACATTTGCTCAAATTTGTATTAATTTTCAAAAAAACTTTTAATATTTGACATTTTTGACTAAAAATTATTAATAACGTTAACGTTAATTATAAAGATCACTGCGTTTTCGGCATAATTCAACTTGTAGTTGTCTTTTTTTCTCTATGTTCATCGTCTCTTCCATCAGTGACGACACATTAAGTCCATGTCCTTGATAGAAATTTTGGGTTTAATCAACTACAAGTTGAACAGTGCCGTATACGCAGTAATCTTAATTAATATCAATCAATCAATCAATCAATCAATCAATCAATCAATTAGCTTATAAAGCGCTATTTCCGCGATGTTCAACAGCTCTCCTCAATGAATTTTGAAAACAGATGGGTCTTGAGATCCGCTCTGAACTTCGTAAGTGATGGAGAAGTAGTAAGAGAAGTAGGTAGAGAGTTCCAGAGAAAAGGACCAGAAAAAGCAAAAGCAGATTTGGCAAAAGAGTGTTTAACACGAGTTAAGAAAAAGCGAGAAGACGATCGTAAACCGGGGCGTTTAGGTTCAATTAATATATCTGATAAATACTTAGGAAATAATTTAGATTGAGACTTATACATGAACGTGCAAATTTTAATTTCTATTTTGGAGGGCTAGCTGGCAATCTCTTTGCAGTTGCTGGTTGCCTCGCAAATTACGACATCGCGGTCGGCTTAACTCCAGCTGTTGAACAATACGTACCAAGTGAAAATTTTGACCAGCGACATCTTTCTGTTTCAGTCGCTGGGATACGACGCACAATGTAAATGTTTTAGTTTTTCGAGTTTTGAACACCCTGGAAGGCTGTTTTTTTCAGTGGCTGATATATTGTAAGAAAGGTAATTTAATTCTACATAAGTGGTAGAAATCTTTTTTTGAGGCCGCAATTATGAATGGTGAAAAAAAATATTTTTGTGATTTGATGCACAATGTAAATGTTTTAGTTTTTCGAGTTTTGAACACCCTGGAAGGCTGTTTTTTTTAGTGGCTTATATATTGTTAGAAAGGTAATTTAATTCTACATAAGTGGTAGAAATCTTTTTTTGAGGCCGCAATTATGAATATTGAAAAAAAATATTTTTGTGATTTTATGCACAATGAAGTGTGTTTGTTTTTCGTGTTTTGAACACCCTGGAAGGCTGTTTTTTTCAGTGGCTGATATATTGTAAGAAAGGTAATTTAATTCTACATAAGTGGTAGAAATCTTTTTTTGAGGCCGCAATTATGAATATTGAAAAAAAATATTTTTGTGATTTGATGCACAATGAAGTGTGATTGTTTTTCGTGTTTTGAACACCCTGGAAGGCTGTTTTTTTTAGTGGCTTATATATTGTTAGAAAGGTAATTTAATTCTACATAAGTGGTAGAAATCGTTTTTTGAGGCCGCAATTATGAATGGTGAAAAAAAATATTTTTGTGATTTGATGCACAATGAAGTGTGTTTGTTTTTCGTGTTTTGAACACCCTGGAAGGCTGTTTTTTTCAGTGGCTGATATATTGTTAGAAAGGTAATTTAATTCTACATAAGTGGTAGAAATCTTTTTTTGAGGCCGCAATTATGAATGGTGAAAAAAAATATTTTTGTGATTTGATGCACAATGAAGTGTGATTGTTTTTCGTGTTTTGAACACCCTGGAAGGCTGTTTTTTTCAGTAGCTGATATATTGTTAGAAAGGTAATTTAATTCTACATAAGTGGTAGAAATCTTTTTTTGAGGCCGCAATTATGAATGGTGAAAAAAAATATTTTTGTGATTTGATGCACAATGTAAATGTTTTAGTTTTTCGAGTTTTGAACACCCTGGAAGGCTGTTTTTTTCAGTGGCTGATATATTGTTAGAAAGGTAATTTAATTCTACATAAGTGGTAGAAATCTTTTTTTGAGGCCGCAATTATGAATATTGAAAAAAAATATTTTTGTGATTTGATGCACAATGAAGTGTGTTTGTTTTTCGTGTTTTGAACACCCTGGAAGGCTGTTTTTTTCAGTGGCTGATATATTGTTAGAAAGGTAATTTAATTCTACATAAGTGGTAGAAATCTTTTTTTGAGGCCGCAATTGTGAATATTGAAAAAAAATATTTTTGTGATTTGATGCACAATGAAGTGTGTTTGTTTTTCGTGTTTTGAACACCCTGGAAGGCTGTTTTTTTCAGTGGCTGATATATTGTTAGAAAGGTAATTTAATTCTACATAAGTGGTAGAAATCTTTTTTTGAGGCCGCAATTAATAATATTTTTAATCGATTTTTATGTTCAACTTACTGTCAATTTTTTTATGTTGTTCAATACATCATACAATCATTGTTCATACATGCGTTACTTA
>NW_008704837.1:0-3562 GCF_000326865.2 Helobdella robusta
ACTCATTCATTTCTTCACTCACTCACTCACTCACTCACTCACTCATTTACTCACCTTCACATCTCTCTACCCCCATCCCCCATCCCCCTCTCTCTCTCTCTTATTGCGCTTTTGCCTTGTTGACTTTGGACTTGATGAGGTCAGTGACCTTCTGGATGATTCCGTGCTTGCGCAATCCTGGAATCATGGTGACCACAACAACTGCACGAATGGATTAATTATTATTATTATTATTAAATAGTAAATTAAATTGAGTTAATAGAGATTAAAATTAATGTTAATACTATTACGAATTAATAATGTCATTAATGAATAGTGAATTAGATCAAGCTGGCAAATATCACAGGGTTAAATTATTAAAATATCAAAGATTGATTTAGCAGAACATCATCACTGTACTTGTACAATCAACATCACTGCCATTTAAGTACAACCTAATCACTGTCAGTCAATCAGAATCCATGCTAATATCATTAGCAGAAAATATGCTGGCATGCATATGCTAATGACCCTTTAGTCCAATATGTTAATTAGCATACAAAGTGCTTCTAATAACCCAAAGGCATTTATGTTATTATACACACAAATACACACACACACATATATACATACATATATACAAACACACACACACACACACACACACACACATATATATATATATATATATATGTATATATATATATATATATATATATGAGGTGAATATAAGTGAACTGACCGGCCAGATAGATAAGTAGGAGTGTATCGATGAGACTGCCAATCCAAGCTACCGTCACCAGGGTACCAACTACTGATATCAAAAACTGGTGGTGGGGATGAGATTGATATGAAAGGTTAGAGGTCAACCAGGCCACTTACTCCAGAGGTTATAATTATAATCAATCAATCAATCAATCAATCAATCAATTGTAGGGGTTATAATATGATTCATCGATGACGACGATGATGATAATAATGACGATGTAATTGAATGGCCATGTGATTGTACAATGATGATATGATATCATCAACGATACTGATATGTAATTTGGTAACGATGATGGCATGCCACTGTATATGCTGCCGGTATGAAATATGACAATCTGGTTCTGTGGATGACAATATAGAGACAGAGTGACAGCAATGCTATGGTAGCACTAACAATAAAATTACAAAGGTAATATTACAAAGATAATATTATAAAGATAACATTACAAAGATGATATTACAAAAATAACATCACAAAGATAACAACATAATACAAAGATAAAATTACGATAATGAAACACTAGTGTTATATATCAGATCTGACTATACTGGAAATGACAATGGTCATACTGGTATAATCAGACTACACAATGATGATGATGATAAGGTAGGTAATAGAGGTTATTTAAAGTTAATGTGACGGGATATGATAACGGTAGTAATGATGCCAGAACAATAACATCATGTGATAATACCACATCAGCAATCTGTAATGATATTAATCACATGATTGGTTATAATGATGGTGGTTTAAAAATAAATAAACACACACACACACACACACACACACACACACACACACACACACACACACACACACACACACACACACACACACACAGTTTTAAAAACATTCTTCAACTTATACACACATGTATATATACACTACCATTATTAACATACTACCAACACTACTGCTCGGTTTCAAATAACATAACTATTACTTATAAAATTACTGCAACCTATTATTTATACCTATACTTATGCCATTAGTATAAACACACACATATATACACACACGCACACATATACACACATGCACACATACACACACACTATCCCTCTATTCAGAAGAAAATGAAGTAAAACCATGTTGGCTGACACAGGCAGTCCTACTTAATGAATGATATTGATAACTACTACTACTACTATAACTACTACTACTATTACCTTTCAGACTACTCACACAAGGGTAGGAATGTCAGAACTGTATGCACCAACAGACAGAAACAGACAGACAGAACACACAAAAAAAAACTTCTTATATATATATTCTTATATGTATCATAAAATGATAATACTGATACTACTACTACTACCACTACTAATAATAATATTAATACTATTTTACCACTACTACTATTACTACGAATACTACTACTAATAATAACAACAAAAATAGCAATGAATAATAATAATGATACCAAACTGGTAGTAAAAATAATGATGATGCTATTATTAATCATAATATAAATAATAATTATAAAATTACTTTTATTTTTACTACTACTACAACTACTACTACTACTACTACTACATAAATATAAGTGTAATAAGACTCTGTAACCTAAGTAGTACCAGCATACAAGATTGACTTTGAACACCAATGCAAGATTGAAACACACAAAAAAAAGTCCATACAAACTAAAAATAGGAAAGACAACTGTTGATCATGGCATACAATAATTAAATTGTGATAAAAAAAATGCTTAAATATTATTATGAATAGTTATAACACTTACAAACACAAAAACAAACACACACACACACACACAATCAAACACACACACTTTCCCTCTATTCAGAAAATGAAATAAAATCAATTGAGTTGGGTGCTATAGACAGCCCTAATATGAATAGTTATAACACTTACAAACACACACACACATATATATACACACACGTACACACAAACACACAGACGCACACACTTTCTCTCTATCCAGAAGAAAATAAAATAAAATCAAGTTAGCTGATACAGACAGCCTTACTATGAATAGTTATAACACTTACAAACACACACACACACACATATACACACATGCACACATACACACACACTTTCCCTCTATTCAGAAGAAAATGAAGTTGGCTGACACAGGCCAGTCCTACTTAATGAATGATATTGAGTAAATGAAGCTTGTGTTGTACAACTTGTACAACTGCTTCTTGCCACTTGCTACTAAAAATTAAAATTGCATGGATAATAACTCAACACTTTAAACCACCACACAACAACACACAAACAACAATATAGTAATAAGAACAAGAATAGAAACAAAAACAACAACAACAACAACGAAAACATTTTTTTTTTTGAAATTCCAAACAAGGTAAAGAAGATAAAATGAAGAAAAATCTAAAAGAGTCTAAATAATTATACAGAAAAAAGTGTTGAAATGTAGAATCTTCCTATGTTTATTTACCATTGATAAGTGCATAGGAGTAATGAAACATATCCAAAATAATATACCATGCATTATTTCTATCAATATAATAACAATAAAAACATTAATAATAACAATAAAAACATCAACAATAATAATAAAAACATTAATAATAATAACAATAATAATAATAAATAGAAATAATGCTAACAGCATTGGGCTTGTCTGTCTTCAACTTCACCAACTTCTCCCAGAGACAGTGCGCATGCTTCTTACCGTTCAGTAATCTGTCGCATACCTTCGAGTACTGGGCCTGAGTATCATGGGGCCTAATTTTATGAATAATTATTATAATTGGGGTTTGATTGACATATTTTATCATTATAAGTGCTTGGAGCCTGATTATAATTATAATCATTACGTGA
>NW_008704837.1:4402-9081 GCF_000326865.2 Helobdella robusta
AGAGACAATCAGTTTATTTTCATATTAGCTAAACCCAAAAACTGATCAACCCACACCAACTAACTGACCAGCTAAATGACCAACAAACACCAACCTACCAACAAACACCAACCAACCAGCTAACACAGACAACAAACACCAACCAACCAGCTAACACAGACAACCAACACCAACCAATCAGCAAACACCAACATATCACAAATTTGTGACTCACCATTGTTCAGGTTGTCTGAAGAACTGATTGCTGACAAACGGGGCAGAGTACTCAAGAACGCAGAGGATGATTCCAACCAGCGAAAATAATGTCAGTACAGTCGGCTCAACATACCAGATGATGCTGGCATAGATGAAAATTTAAGGAAATGCATAAAAATAATCATTCACCCATTATATAAAATAAAATAACAACGATTATCCCCAGGCCACGGAATATGGATTGTAATTAACTGCATTTTATAGTAATAAAATAACGGATACAAGATTAGTATTGAATCAAAAATAGCATTGATTTATTCATTTATTAAGTAATAATAAACAAAGCAATGAGTAAAGAAAACAGAAACAAGGTTTGATAAAACAAGTCTAATTTTAGAAATCAATGAAGAATATTTAAAAATGAACTGACGCAAAAAGTACAGTTAGGACCCCAATGGCAATGCCAGGGACATAGGGGGGCTCCCACTCGAAAACCTTATTGAGAGACAACAGGTAACCTCTGTACTTGTTCAAATCTTTCTCTGCCTCCTTCAACTCAGCCTCATGGCTGAATGCCACCGGTGCATCGCTTGGATTCTTGAATAAATTGAACACAAAACATTAATAGATGGTCAAGCAAAATTTTAAATTCAGAATCTAAACTTCTTTCAAAACAAAAAACATAAATTCCTATCAAATTCAAATTTAACTAACTAATCAAAATAGAAATTGCAATTCAAGTTCAAGTAAAAACCAAGATTACACAAATGAAAGTTTAAAATCACTTTCAATAATTAGCAACAACGGACTTTCATGATAACAATCTGCAGTTTGAAATTAAAAATGTCGGCTGCTTTTGTTCTTAGAGGAACAAAGAAAGTAACACTGAATGAGAAGCTAGACGCGCAACAAGAAGATAAAGAACTATTGCTCAGAAATCTTCGAATAATGACGGTACACGCATGAAAAACAGCAGGACTGTTTAAAAAATTTAGCTTAACAATTATTAAATTGAAAAAATTAAATTGAACAAAAATCTACCAGATTAATAAGATTTTGCTCCATCGCTAAATTTAAAATGGCGAGAAAATTATGCAGAAATTTTTAAGGAAGCCAGAGATCGGTAAAAATGTAGGGATGGCAGGTTTTTATGAATTAATTACAACAAATATAATCGTCAATATCACCAAATCTAAAATCTACATATACGAATCGTCAAAATGTGCAAAAAATCATCTTTCATCTTAAGTGGTCTGCCTGCTTTCAAAATTAACTACTGTTTATTCAAAACCATACTAAAATTCAACAAAAATACATCAGCGGTTTTGAAACTGTGCGATTCAATCACAGTCATTTGACAAAATTCGACTAGTACCAATCATACATATTCTCTCTCTCTCTCTCTCTCTCTCTCTCTCTATATATATATATATATATATATATATATATATATATATATATATATATAATGGTCATAAACAGGAGATAACAACGGCTAAAAACATCAGGTCATAGGTTACAATTTCTCAAAATAAATGTTACAACTATAATAGTTTATTTTTTCAATTCAAAATTAAATGGCAGAGATGGATTGATGAGTGTGATGTCAAAGAGTTCCTTTTCGGTTTTCACCATTTCTTCGAACGTCCCAAAACCTCTCGGTATTTCAATTCTACTAGCCAGATCATAAACGTCGATAGGATGTTTTGGGTCCAGCTTGAATTTCTCATTTTTGGGTGTAGAAACCTGACTATCATCCGGACAATAATGGTACAGTTCTCGTTTGATGGGACTCATGGACGGATGGAATGCATCGGCGAACTTGAATCCGTTTGCTCTTTTTATCACTTTCGCAAATTTTTCATTTTTTTCTGACTTAGACTTTTCTCTACATTGAATTGGTCCCAAGTCGATATTGCCGACCAGTGGCACTACAAATCGTTTCTTCTCGAGGTTTTTCTCGTGCTGAATCTCTTTCAACTGAGGTGGGTGAAGTTGGTTTGGTTGGTTGGTAAAGGTGAGGTTGATTGGTTGGTTGATTGGTAGGTTGGTTGATCGGTTGGTCAACAAATAACAACAACAAATACAATAATAATAATAACAACAACAACAACAATAATAATAATAATAGCACGAGAAATGATAAAAATCATGAATCAGTAGCAAAGCCACCCCAACCCACAAGGTCTAGTAGCCTTCGTACTACTTTTTTCCATTCTTTAAAAAATCAGAATCTGGCAGACAGACCCAGCAGAAAATGTAACAGCGAACATGAAAGGCAATAGTATGAAATGACAATGAAAAATAAATAAAAGGTGTAAAAATATTTAAGCATTTACATAATAGGTATACTCACTACTGACTACCTACTAACCTTACTTCCGATGTAATTTACATAATAGGTATACTTACTACTGATTACCTACCAACCTTACTTTCGATGTAGGTTACATAATCGGCCGGCCTCTCAACCATCAGTCCGGCGATTAGGTTGAGGAATACGCTCCTCACGTCATTGCTCTCCACGTACTCCTCGTCGTAATATTTTTCCGATATCGGTCCAAGTTCGATACCGATTGAAGCGCCCAGCCCTGAATTTGTTGTATCGCATAAGGTTCCTTCTTCCGGGTTTATTTCCATGCCGGCTAGATAGGCGAGGTGCGTGCGTGTGTGTGTGTGTGTGTCCGTGTAGATCTGGAACGTATGTGTATCTGTGTGTATTCTTGTATGTGTGTGTGTTTGTGTGAGTTTGTGTCCGTGCGGATCTGTGATGTGTGTGTATTTGTGTTTGTGTGTGTTTGTGTGTGAGGTGTGTGTGTGAAGTGTGTGTTTCATTTTGACCTATATTTTATGTCAAGTAATCAAGCAAACGTTCAGTTTAGACAAATCCGCGTATGTGAGTTTTTATCATAGTTGTCTCAGCGTAGCCTGTTATTACATCGAGACATCTATGGTTTTTATTTTTAACTATTTAACACACACACACACACTTACAAAAAAAGAAAAAAGAAAAACAAACCCCAATTGGAATATCCAGGAAATTATGAATGAAATAATAATAATAACAATAAATACCACGAAATATTTACCAGCAGACAATTACCAGTAATATTAATTACAAAAAAAGAAAATAAGATGGTAAACAAAGTTTACAAATAAACAAAGAACTACGTCATAAATTTTAAAAAATTATTACCATCATAATTATTAATAATATTATAATAAATTTTACGTGAATATGGTATCATCAGTAATTATAACGGAAAAAAGTTATTACAAGTTTGTGAGGATAAAAAACTTTTCCATGAATGAATGAGTGAACGAATAAATGAACAAATGAATGAACGAACGAACGAATGAACAAATTGGAAGAGCTCGATGACAGGCCCGATACCAAGCTCAAATTTTTTTCTGCCCAACAGAGGCGGATCTATAAAACATTAGCGGAGGACTAAACTTTGAAAATTTTCAATGCGTTTTTTTTCAGCATTACTTGATATGAGTGCTGCATTTGTTTTTGATATCATTCAAGATGAGTTCAGCTCCAACGCCTTAGCTGATGATATTCAGTTATTGGTATCATGTCCTGTTGGTTCGATTGACGCTTCTCTGAATAAACTGATTGATAGTCTCATTGAAATTAGCTCTTGGATGAGTATGAATCAGTTAAAGTTAACAATCTAAGACACAAATATTACCGGTTGGTTCATGGCAGCAGCTGTCAAAGGTCAAAATTTCTTCAATCTGTATAGGCAATGACGTCATTGAATTTTCCACATCTGTCCGTAGTCTTGGAGTTATTATTGACTCAAACTTAAAGATGGATTTACATATCAATAATTTAGTGAGGGTCTGCTCCAGCCAACTGCCTTTATTACGCAATGTCAAAAAATCACTGAACACGTTTGTCCTTCAAAGTTTGATTCCTCTTTCGTCTTTTCCAGACTGGACTATTGCAATGGTCCTTTTCATGGTGTCACCAAAAAGTCTTTTTCAAAGCTTCAGTCAGTAGAGAATCGTGCGGCCAAGATGATTTTGGGTGATTCGATCATGTTACGCCTATTTTGAATAAGTTGAACTGGCTGAGGGTTGAGAAACGTGTTTTCTTCAAGCTAGCAGTTTTGATGTTTAAATGTGTCAATAATGCAGCACCTCCCTATTTCATTGATAGATTGGAATCATACAAATGTCATTTTTCATAATATTCCTTCCGATCAACCGAGCGCAATTTGTTTTTTATCCCGACTACAAAGTTAGCTACGGGTTCCCGCAACTTTGCGTTCTTGGCCCGGTTGTTTGGAATGGTTTACCTATTTACTTACGTGACCCTAACCTACCATTTTTACAATTTCGAAGTCAGCTTAAAACTTATTTATTTGCACAATGAATTTTTGGTAAATTTTCATCTGTAAAAAACATTAACGAATTATTACAAATGACTTTTTGGTTATTTTATTGCGTTTCCTCCAACTGGATGTGATATG
>NW_008704838.1:0-1125 GCF_000326865.2 Helobdella robusta
GAAAAAATTTTTACACTTCAATTTTTTGATTTCATTGATTTATCTTCAATGAATTAATCTCTCTTTTTTCTTCTCTCTCTCTCTCTCTCTCTCTCTCTCTCTCGTTCTCTCTCAAATTAATATTGGAGTATTTGAAAATAGAAAATAGTTAATAGGCGTGTGAAATTAAATAAAGAAAAATTTTTTATGTTTCAATTTCATTAATTTATCTTCAATGAATTTCTCTCTCTCTCTCTCTCTCTCTCTTTCTTTCTCTCTCCTTCCTTCTCCTTCTCTCTCCTTCTCTCTCCTTTTCTCTCTTTCTCTTTTTCTCTCCCTAATAGAATTTCCGTGTATTTAAAAACGAGCGAATGAATATGAACGAAAAAAAATACTGTGACGAAACTTTCCATCTGAATGGTTGCAGCCAAGCGAGCTAACAGATCGCATCATTAGCATTTTACAATAAGATATATCGATTTTGTTTCGTGTTTGTTGTCTTCTTCATCCTCATCTTCTTCATCATCATCTTTCTTCTTCTTCATCATCGTCATCATCACCTTCTTCTTCTTCATCCTCTTTCTTTTTCTTCATCATCGTCATCATCACCTTCTTCTTCTTCATCCTCAACTTCTTCTTCACCATCGTAATCATCACCTTCTTCTTCATCATCATCATCATCGTCGTCGTCTTCGTCACGCGGACAATTTAAATTAATTATTCGTTCAGAGTGAGATAGAGGGAAGAAAATAAAGGAAGAAAGAGATAATCATCATCATCATCGTCTTCGTCGTCATCATCAACAACAGTATCGTCATCAGATTTGCATATTTCTTCATAAAAACTCAGAACTAATTGACAAATCATATATAAATTAATTTGGCATTCCACAACATCCACCACTGCGGCCACTACTACTACCGCGGCTACTACTACAACTACTACCGCAGCTACTACTACTACTACTACTACCTCTACTACTACTACTACTACTACAGCTTCTACTACTGAAGCTACTACTACTACTACTGCAGCCACTACTACTACTGCAGCTACTACTACTACTGCAGCTACTAAAACTACTACAGCAACAGCTAACCACAACAACAACAATAATAATAACAATAATGAGAACTTCCTTTATTT
>NW_008704839.1:0-1124 GCF_000326865.2 Helobdella robusta
AACCGCGGGAATGATCAAATTGCGCTCTATTATTTAATTATTTCTATCTTTATAATCATTGGATTGTAAACCATAGAGTATAAAAAAACATTGAATCTATGCTGGAAATCTAGACTGCGAAGTCAGGTTTACAGGCTTCCAGCAGAGAAAGCAAAGTCGTAAATGTAATTTATGTAGTTATTTGGATTAGTTTATAATAATAATAATTTTATATTTTTTGCATGCTGCTTTTAATTTTTATTACATTAATTTTACAACAATTACAATTTTAATTTAATTTTGTTTTTATTATTTATTATTTGTTTCTTATCATTGGGCTCATTTCGTCATGGTTGATTGTGAATTTCTTGGTTCCGGGGGGGGGCGCCTCAGTTGCTTGCACTGGCGCTTTAAAAATGACAGTTATTTATGTATTTATCTATTACTGTTGGTTTTGAAATAAACGTTCAACAAAGTTTGCGTTTAAAACAGTTGAGTTCATCTATCGAAAATCTTGAACCTATATGGAGATTTTATACCCTAATATATATATATATATATATATATATATATATATATATATAAATATATATATATATATATATATATATATATATATATATATATATATTAGGGTGTCTCAGAAAAAACAGTTTAAAATTGTCAAATCTCACTTTTTTAAAATGGTCACCCGAACATCAACACAGTATATCACGATAGGGAAGATATCATAAAGTCTTTGAGGTAACTTTTAAAATTTAATCGATCTGAAAAAAATGTGATGTTTCTTTAAAAACATAAAAATTTCTAGGGAGTGAGACTTCAACATTTAAAAAATTTTTTTGGGACACCCTAATATATATATATATATCTTTTTAATTTATTAATTTCCGAGAAATTAAACATTTTATTGTTTTTTTTTTTAAATTTTTATTAAATAAATTTGCAAATAGCTATTTCAAGTTATAAATAACTCATCTTCAGTGCATTATATATAAGGTATATAAGATATTTGATATAAAGGAACAAGTAATTATTAATTTATATAAATTATTTAATTAAAACAGAAAACCAATAAAGTATATTTAATAACTATAGACAATATAAAACGCGATTTTTAAAATTTTTTTTAAATTTTTAACGGC
>NW_008704840.1:0-1125 GCF_000326865.2 Helobdella robusta
GTTCCACGCCAATGTTCCTGCTATCATGATTTTGTTTGATGTTATTGTGGATATTTCGTGTTGTTGTGTGTGTATGTTAGTGTTGACGTTGTTGTATATGTTGGTGTTTATGGATTTCGATGTTGTTGTAATTGATGTCGTGTGTTGTGTGTTGTTGTTGTAATTGATGTTGTATATTGTATGCTGTTTTAATTGATGTTGTATGTTATTATCTTTGCTTGCTTGTTTGTTTTTTAATGAATTGTCGCTGCAGTCAAGAGGGTAGTTGTTGCGAAAAAAGTTACAGTGGTAATAGTAATAATAGAGGTAGTAGTAGTTGTTGTTGTTGAGGCCGTGTTGTTGTTGTTGTTGATGATAATGTTGTCATCATTGCACTCTGCAAAGATGAAAGTGTATTTAAAATTTTGAAAGAGTTTTGTTAAAATGAAAAAAAATTCATCGAAACAAAGCAAATCAATCACGGTCAACAACGTTTGTGGGGCCACTGATCAGTGAAAGAGAGTTTACCCAATTAGTTTTTAAATTGCAAATGTTACTTACTACTGTTGATAACCTAAGAAAGATTGCTATGATGATGATGGTGGTGATAGTGGAATGATGATGGTGATAGTGGTGGTGATGATGAGGATGGTGATGATGATGGTGGTGGTTGTGATGTTGGTGATGATGATGGCGGTGGTGATGTTGGTGATGATGATAACAACGGAAATAAAAAAGAGCGTATTACAGCAGTCGTTAACTATAACAATGATGCTGGTGACTTGTTAATCATGATGATGATAATGATGATGGTTATGATGACGATGTTGAATTTGATGATGATGACAGTGAGGATGACGACGATGATGATGAAGGTAATGAAGATGGTGGTCAACTTTATAATAATGCAGTCGTAATTTGTTATTTGGTTCGTGTTATTTAAAATTAATACTTTGACATTCACTCGCTCACTCACTTACTCACTCATTCACTCGCTCACTCACTTACTCACTCATTCACTCACTCACTCATTCACTCATTCATTCACTCATTCCTTCATTCATTCGTTCGTTCATTCATTCATTCGTCCATTCATTTATCAAATGCATTGTTATACACTACACACGCGCGCGCACGCACAACATT
>NW_008704841.1:0-1710 GCF_000326865.2 Helobdella robusta
ATAAGAGACAACGATTGTGATCGAGCTCCTAATGAGATCATCCAACACAACCAACTAGACAAAATATATTCCAAGTTTTGTAGTCATTGTCCGTAGTGTTAGACATTGTTAGAAGTTAATGGCAGATTTGTTAGTATGTTGGCAAAGCAATAACATTTACATACCTTCAATTACATATTACTATTACGTTCAATCACAATCACACCTTCATAACATAAGTTAGTGTTGACAAATCTAAAAAATTCAACTAATCAGAAAATAAATTAAGTAGGTTCTTAACAACAACAACAACAACAACAACAACAACAACAACAACAATAATAATAATAATAATAATGACGAACCCTGGATTAACGTCATCAGTCGAATTGGGGTTGGGCGAGTTAAGCTGATCCATCTTCACTTTGTAATTATTAATATTATTATTATTATTCTTGCTTTTATAATTATTCTTATTAGGGTCAAGAAAAGTAGTAGTAGTATTTTTTTATTAATTTTTATTATATTAATATTATAGAATAATTTTAATTATAAATGAATTATGTCAGGCAATAATTGCTATTTTTAAGAGTTTAATTTATGTGATAACAATATAAATCTATACATATATATACATATTATAGTGAAATAATAACAATAAATGTTACTTTTTGTTATTATTATCAATAATTATTGTTTATTAATTAATTAATTTATTGACTAATTAAGTAGCCAACTCAATCAAATGATGAATGAACGTTCGGAAATTAACGAAAATTATAACTTTATTTTTATTATTACTATGATTCTTCACTGTAACTATTATTATTATTATATATCGTTATTAATATTATAATTAGGATTTTTATTATTATTATTATGAATGTTATTAAGGTTCTGTGTAGACCGAAGTGAGACCCAATGAAATTAACGATAAGGTAACTTGTATAATATTAATAATAATTATTATTATTTTGATTGTGATTACTATTATCACTACTATTAAAAAGTACTAGTAGTAGTAGTAGTGTAGTAGTAGTGTAGTAGTAGTAGTAGTAGTAGTATTAACTGTAGTAATAATACTAGTAGTAGTAGTAGTAGCAGCAGCAGTAGTAGAATTATAAGCGGCACCAATAAGTAGCTCTAACTATTTTTTAACAATACTAAAATACTAATTTCAAGATCGCCAATTACAACTAAATACTTTACTAGCAGAATAAAATTGTATTGATTACTTATTAGTATTCTTAGCGGTGAAAATTTTTTCGGGAGTGTATGGGCTATAGTTATGACTTCAGTCTAGGCACGAACCAAAGGGGTGCTTTATACTTACTGACGGTTTTTATCCTCTGAGAAGTTTTGTCAAAGTGTGTGTATGTGAAAAGTTCGTTGATGTGTTTTAATGTTATTATCGATGTTGTTGTTGTTGTTTTTGTTGTTGTTGTTGTAGATGTTGTTGATGTAGTCTATTACTGTTGTCGTTGATTTGCTGATGTTTGTGTAGTAGTAGTAGTAGTAATAGTAGTAGTAGTAGTAGTAGTAGTAGTAGTAGTAGTAGTAGTAGTAGTAGTAGTAGTAGTTGTTGTTGTTGTTGTTGTTGTTAACTATTGATGTCGTTAGCGATGTTGTGGTTAATGTTGGCGATTTCGTTGTTGTTGTCGTCGTCGCTGTTGTTGTTGTTATAACTTTGTTGTTGTTGTTTCAGCTGTTGTTTAACAGTTTATTTTTTAT
>NW_008704841.1:1760-4260 GCF_000326865.2 Helobdella robusta
AGGGTATTTTTATAGATGCGTATTTAATACAAACCAGTGTTGTATACAATACATAGTACATACATACAATGTACGTTCGATAACATATAATACACATCTAATGTGTTGTGTGTAGATACATTTGGGTATATTATGGGTATGTGTATGTATGTGTGGTTGTATTGTTTCGGAATGCCAGTGTCGTCATTAATGGAAAATACCACTACGTTATCTTTAGGCCGTTTAAATCTTGATAAATTAAAGCTACAGATGTTTTTTTAATTAACATAATTTATTCACAAGCTCTGTAACTGGCTAAAGCTTGCTTAGGACCCGCCTACGTGTTTGTTTTGTTTACATTCATTTAAAGTCCGCTAAAAGTGCAGTTAGGTTGTAAATTGTGGAAAAAAGGTTGGGCTTAAGTTCTGCTGGTGGCATATTTCTAAGTGTTTTGATTGGATTATTTATCTATCAATAAATAATTTAATCCATGAAAAAGAACAAAAATGAAGCATTTGATAATGTTTTTATTTTTCACCAGTAAAAATAGTTAGTTATCTCATGATCGATAGAAGGTCTTCATGATATAGAAGCACACCTTATGGCTTATGCAATAAATTAGAGAAAAAAAATTGAAATCAGTTAATCTCTTTGATTATCAATAATTGGTTCATCCGTTCATTCATTCATCTGATGATCTGAATGCCAATTTATTGTTTGTTCATTCATTTGTTCGTTCATTCACCATTCATTCATTCATTCTTTTTAAATTCCATTCATTCATTCAATCATTCATTCATCGATCGTTCATTCACTTGTCTTTTATTTTCATTCGTTTTAGTATAACATTAAATCATCAAGTAATCTATTTGTCTACTAGTTCATTCATTCATTCACTCACTCATTTAACAATTCATCCATTATTCTACCATAGAAGAGATTAATTGTGGCAAGTGAAGACATGAAGGATCCGAAAAATGGAATAGAGAGTTCAAGTTAAGATGGACGCTTGATTCCGACCGAACGTCATCGAATGAAGCAACGCATGGATGATGCTGCTGCTGAGTTTTTAAAAACATGGTGCGAAAGATTTTAATGAGAAAATTAAAGTTAAAAATGTTTTATAACCTAGCCAACCAACCGACCGACCATTCAACCAACCAACCACGAGGTGGCCAGTCAATTAAACAGTTAGAAATTGAACGAACGCTAAACCAGCAGTTGACCATCGACCCTGCCCGCCAGCCAGTCAACATAGCAACAATACAACAAAACCAGCAGACAGCACGACAGCAAAACATGCGAACTCATCCTATGATACATGCACAAACCAATCAAAAACCCAACCATATAACACAAAAACGCACTGAAACCAGCATCATACAATTTGTACAGGCAAGCATACAGAGGATGGCCCCAATATAGATAAACCGCATAAATAGCGTAGACGTAGAGAAGCACTGCGAAAATATGCACAGCGAGGTTGTTCCTCCTGCCGAATCTTATCCTCAGCCAAGCCAAAAAGTAAAAAATGGCCTCAACTATCGCGAACCTCTTCAAGCCGACCAAACAAATTGAACTGACGGCCACTAGCAGGAAGACAGCTAACGTTTTTACATTGTAGTGCGCATAGAAGTTTTCCATAAACCTTCGTAAGCTACTCACTAAGGAGTCTAGTCTCGAATGCAAGGATTCTAGAATCATTTCTCTGAGCTATTTCTTTTGCCTTTGTTTAAAATCTTTACAATTTTCAAAATTTTCCCCGAATCTTACTTTCTTCTCTTTAAGGTTTCGGTCAGTTTGTTGAAGACTGTGTATAGCAGGATTGAAACTCTACACTTCTGACAACTTCTGATTGACGTCTGAGAGATTGCCGCCAGTGCCAAACTATCTTGGTGTAAGAAGAAATCATATTCAAATCAAATTTATAAAAATTTGAAAAATTACATTAAAATCTAATTTATTTATAAATCTTTCTAAATGCGTCTACTTCACAGAATAAATATACTTCACATAGCAGTGCAAATATATCTTTACCAACTATTAGTAATTATTATTTAAACATTTGGCAAACGTGAAGAGATTTCTCTTAAAAACGTGGGGCCAGAGAGGGCAAAATGATGATACCCTCCACCCCCTTTTTAAACTAATCTTGGGTAAATGAGCGGCACTGCCTTCTATCATTACCGAAAATGATCAACATCACAGCTAACCTCATTAACTAATTACAACGTTCAAGTTGTTGAATCACACAAATGCAAATTACAAAGAACAGTTAAGAATTTAATAAATTAAAAACTAATTTATAATTAATTATTCATTAAAAATTTGTTAAAGATTACGAACTCGAGACGGAATAAAACCTTACAAGATCTATTTTCGATTATTTTATTAAAAATATTTCCTTAATTACAAATAAAAGAAAATAAAATAAAAATTTAATAAGATTTATTTAAAATCTACAAACTAATTAAACGTATGTTGTCAACGTATATTGTTGAGACTGATTAATATTATCTAT
>NW_008704842.1:0-1125 GCF_000326865.2 Helobdella robusta
AAGATGATGATGATGATGATGACGATGATGATGATGATAATGAATAATTTGTGACCTGTTTGATTGGCACGCACTCCTTCCAGCCACGCGGAGAGGCGTCAACCAATCAGAAACTTTCTCGCGGTCACGTGCGTCTTTATTTATAGACCAGGCGCTGATGTTCCTTGCAGTAATGATGATGATGTTTTGCTGTCTATTTTTAGTCTTTGTAATAATTGGAAATGTTTCAATCTAGGCGCGTGTAGGTGTGTGTGTGTAGGTGTATATATATATATATATATATTTATACACATGTGTTTGCGTTTGTGTGTGTGTTGAAAATGGTTGTGTGTGTGTTTTTTCATTGACAGAATGTTTGCTAATTATTGCAACACAAGTATAAACAAATAAATGAATCAAATGGTTTTGAATTGTTTGATTTTTATTTCTTCCATTAAGATAACAAATATACCCAGCCACACCACACTACACAACGCCACACAACACCACACACCGCCACACAACGCCACACAACGCCACACAACACCATACGAACCACACATCACATGTTAGTTGGCTTAGCTTCACGCTGCTTATCAGAAACATAAAAAGATATTTAATGCTGTATAACTGTGTATGTGTACTCTATCGTAATCTACTATTCGTTATTGATAGTACTGTGTGCGCGCGCGTGAGTGTGTGTACGTGTGTACGTGTGTACGTGTGTGTGTGTGTGTGTGTGTGTGTGTGTATGGTGTGTGTGTGTTAGTGTGATGGGATGAAGTTATTTTTGGATGAATTATGACCATGTTACATTCTATGTGTTTGTCTAGTTTCATAGACCTTGGTATCTGTTAATGTTTTATTTTTATGTGTGTTTTTTGAATGCGTGTATGTCTAGTTCTGTGCTTGTTTGTTTGTGTTTGTGTGTGTTTTTCATCTTCGTATGCGAGTGTATGTGTCAGTGTTTGTTTCAATTTATTCGTTTGAAAAAGATGGAACATGCTGCCTGCATGCCAACATGTGGCCAGCCCACACTTGCATTCGTTTATTATACATCTATGTATTTGTATGTATACAATACAAAAGAGAAATAGGAAAGAGAGAGAGAGAGAGAGAGAGAGAGAGGAAGAAAGAAAGGAAAGA
>NW_008704844.1:0-1125 GCF_000326865.2 Helobdella robusta
GATGATGATTATGGAATGATGATGATGATTATGGAATGATGATGATAGTATGATGATGATGATGATGATGATAGTATGATGATGATGATGATGATAATAGTATGATGATGGTGATGATGATGATGATAATAGTATGATGATGGTGATGATGATTATGAAAATTGATGATGATGATAGTTTGATAATGATGATGATGATAGTGAACTGTTTAAAACATTAGTGCTAATTATTACGACATAAAAAATGATGATCCCAAACGGTAGTGATGATGATGATGATGTAACCGTCATGAATATGATAATAGTTATTACTTTAATAACTACTACTACTACTACTACTACAACTACTGATAACTACTACTACTAATTTTTTATACTACTACTGCTGCTGCTACCACAACAACAACAACTGCTACTACTACTATGTACTACTACTACTACTGCTACTACTACTGCTACGACAACGACTTCTATTACTACTACTATTATTACTGTAATCCTTACTACTATCACTGTTCATAACAACAACAATAATAACAATATTAATTAAACAAATAATAATAATAAAACTACTACTACTACTACTACTACTACTAATAATAATAATAATAATAATAATAATAATAATAATAATAATAATAATAACGATAATAATAACAAGCGTAAAGACCAACCTCATCAAAGCATACGGCATTATCCGTAGAGTCGCAGATTTTTGTGAACTGGCTAACACCTGATGATGATGATGATGATGACGGTGTTGAATATGATAATGATGATGACGTTGAATATGATAATGATGGTGATAATGATGATGATGATGATAATTATGTTGAATATGATATTGATGATGATAATGATGATGGTGTTGATGTTGTTTAAAATTAACAACAGCATTTTCATCATTATCGTCGTCCTTGTCGCTATAATTATTATTATCATTACCAATATCAACATCATTATCATCGTCATCATCATCATCAACATCATTATCATCGTCATCATCGTCGTCATCTTCGTCATAAAACACCCACATGGAATGTCATTTTACTTTTTATTCAATTGCATTAGTGCATGTATGTGCCCCTTGTGCCCCCTGTCTATCTTCATCTCCCCCCCCCCCCCT
>NW_008704845.1:0-1125 GCF_000326865.2 Helobdella robusta
GATGCGTCTTTCAATGGAAAGTAAGGGAAGCAAAAATGTTTTTTGTTTTTGTTTATGCTTTGTTTTTTGTTTGTATTTGTTTGTTTGTATTTGTTTGTTTGTATTTGCTTGTTTGTATTGTTTAATTTTATTTGTTTGTTTGTACTGTTTGTTTGTATTTGTTTGTTTGTATTGATTGATTGTATTTGTTTGGTTTTATTTGTTTGTTTGTATTTGTTTGTTTGTATTGTTTGTTTGTATTTGTTTGTATTTGTTTGTTTGTATTGTTTGATTGTATTTGTTTATTTGTATTGTTTGTTTTTATTTGTTTGGTTGCATTTGTTTGATTTTATATGTTTATTTATATTGATTGATTGTATTTGTTTATTTGTATTGTTTGTTTGTATTTGTTTGTTTGTATGTGTTTGTAATTTTTTGTTTTGTTTTGTTTGTTTGTACTTGTTTGTTTGTACTTGTTTGATTGTATGTGTTTGTATTTGTTTCTTGTGAGTTTGCAATGGAAAGTTTAAAAAAAATTTGCACTTCAGTAAATAAATTTTAGCGCTGAAACAATAGAAGAAATAGTATAAAATTATCACCTTTTTTCTTTTTTTCTTTTTCTTTATCATCATCAGTAGCAACAACATCATCATCATCATTATTAACAACATCAGTAGCATCATCATCATCATCATCAACAACATCAGTAGCTACAACATCATCATCATCATCAACAACATCAGTAGCTACAACATTGTCATCATCATCATCGTCGTCATCAACAACATCAGTAGCAACATCATCATCATCGTCATCAACAACATCAGTAGCATCATCGTCATCATCATCAACAACATCAGTGGCAACATCATCATCATCATCATCGACAACGTCGACTCGCTGAATCCTTATTGTGAGATGTTGATTAAGAAAAATCTACATACTAATGGGAAAAAAATTGAATGATTTTGTGCGCGTGTGTGTTTGTTTGTATGTTTGTTTGTTTGCTTGTCTGGGTGTGTTTGTTTGTTTGTATGTTTGTTTGCTTGTCTGTGTGTGTTTGTTTGTATGTTTGTTTGCTTGTCTGTGTGTGTTTGTCTGTTTGTATGTTTGTTTGCTTGTCTGTGTGTGTTTGTTCGTTTGTTT
>NW_008704846.1:0-4342 GCF_000326865.2 Helobdella robusta
ATTGCTAAACTTGTATTCATGCACGCATGTATGTATGTATGCATGTATGTGTGGGATGTGTGTGATGTGTATGTGTGTGTGTGTGTGTGTGCGTGTGCGTGTGTGTTTGCATTATAAACGCTTGTACAGTTCCTTGATATTTATAATCATAATTAATTCTATAATCCTTAAATCTGAATCAATTGTAAAACAAGACGTTCTTGACTTGTTAATGATATGCCGGTGCTACATTACTATGGGTATTCATTATAAGAATTGATCTATAGAACTTGTACTTAAGGCTCGAGCCATTATATGACATTTAAACAATGAAGTATGACAACGTATATGTTATTTACATGTTTGTTACTACATTTTGATTTCAGACATTCGTTCATGCAAAAAACAAACTGTAAGATACGGAATGAGATTTGAACTAGAAATGACCATGGAATCCTATGGTTCCCATGGGATTCCCATGAAAATTGTAAAACCTAATTTTCGGTAATGGGACTTTTAGGAAACAGGAAATCGCTCTTTGGGAATTTGGAATGACGGACGGAATGGGGAAAAAAATTACATCTAAATACGAAAATTAAAGTCTACAATATATATTTTTATATGTACCTTTACTCGTACACATGTGACCGACGCATACACATAGGCCCACACGTGTGCCTTGACAAAGAAGATAACCATGTGAAATTACGTGAAATGAACAATTTATAATAGTATTTTATCACGGATATAAATATATATATATATCCAAATTATATCTTTGTATTCTATGTCAAAATTTTTGGCTTAAAAATTGTTTTCGTTTCTTTGTAGAGGTTGGAGTTCTTTGCTATGGCGTCCGTCCCAGTGTTTTTGGAGATTTTTTGTTAAATAAACTTCTTTAAATTCGTAAAAATTGTTCCTGATTAGTAAATTTGGCAAAATTTTGCAAATTTTTTAAAATATTTTGCCGATTTTGTTAAAAATGTTTGTCATGCATTGGTGACCATATACTAATTTAACAAATATTTTAAATATTTCCTTGGCTGTTTGTTGTAGTGGAGGATATTAAGTTAGTGGTTGCAATTGTCGTCAATCGATTTTTCCGTCAAGCAACAATAAAGTTAAAGTGCGATATAAGGAAAAATTATTTTAAAATAATTTCAACTAGAAGTGAACTTGAAGAAGAACCAGCTGACATTCACAATGGAAAATGAATCTGTCATATCGGCCCGAAGTGACAGATCAAGATCATCGCACCATTCTCACCACAGAAATTCAAGCAACAGAGTTCAACAGTATTACAACAGAACAAGAAACAGTCGAGCAGGTGTGTCAGGTGATGCCTTACTTCGCTACCCTGTTGAATCAGAGCAACCAGAATACAGGGACGACAGATCAGCTGTTAGTACGTCGGGGAGGCTATCTAAACGGCACAACAAGCATGGGGGCATGATGATGTCTGAGTTTATTCCAGAAAGAAGGTCTCTACGTGCTTATGAAGATCAGTGTGACAATGTTACAGTCATTACAGGGGCCACTAGTGATTTTGTCTATTCAATGGATGATTTAAATAAAGATCACGAATTTAACAGTCAAAAGAAAAACTCATTTTCACATCGAAAAATATGCAACAAGTTCATTTCATTTATTACTATTTGTTTTGTGGTCCTGCTTTGTTTATCATCATTTTTCTCACCTATCCTCATGTTACTGCTTCCAAAGTTGCCAATGATTAGTTGGGAGATAGACCTATGTGATCCAGAATGCGAAAGTGCTTTTCTGGGGATCGGCTTCAAACTTTTGATTCTATTAATTGCCACCTGGGCTCTATTTTTTCGTCGTTCAAGGGTTAATTTTCCAAGGTTGGACCCAGGAAGAACGCTCATAGTATTCATAACGTTTCTACTAACGTTTTCATTCTGGCTCTTTTATGGTATTCGATTATTTCAAAAGCCTGATGTAACTTATTTGGGAATCATATCATTTACAACATCACACATTGATTCATTGCTCTTTGTACACTATCTGTCAGTCATCATCCTAGAAATTAATCATCTCCAATGTCGATTCGCAGTAAAAATAGTTCGTTCGCCAGATGGCCACTCAAAGACTTACACAGTGGGAAAGATGAGAATTCAGAATCTAGCTCAGTGGTGCCTCGATAAGTACTATACAGATTTCCAGTCTTACAACCCCTACTTAGAAATCAGCAGTATTAAAAAAAATTCCACGTCATCTGGACCCCCCACTGCCTTCAAGTTGTACAACCTAGATGGCGCACCAACTGGAGAAAGTGAGGGGGGCAATGGTAACAACAATAATGGAGGTGGCGCTGCTGGTGGTAAAACTTTTTCTGTTGTTTCTTCATCGGTAGCCGGGGGAAGAGTTGGACATAACGACAGGTACTATGGGGAAATCGAGCAGGAGAAGAGGGTGTCGAGGAGGAGGTCAAGGTTGATGATGGCTGCTGAGGAGGCATTCTCCCATGTCAGGAGGATTAGAAATAGTAGAGGTTCAATTTGGGATTTCATGATTGCCACTTTTTTTTTTGACTTTCATCAGTTTTTGTTGTAATGAAAATTAATTAATTTATATGTAAAATTTTGTGTTCATTATCACCAAAATAAGTAAATGTCTATCTAGGGATTTACGTTTCATCACTTAAAAATGTATCAATTTTTGTACGAATTAAAACCAATTCGTGTAAGATTTTTTTCTAAATATCATCAAAAAAAAAACCACACCTCAGTTTGCCAGATGACGGAAGTCACGACGACATCCACGATGTCTGCCAGGGAAGCGGCTCAGGCCATATTTCCTACGTTAGTCCGACCTCTGCAGAAATACTTGCGCATCACTAGACAGCAGCCCAAGTACAACATGGAAGACGTCGTTGGGCACCTGACTCGCTGTATTAGTTACGAGCTGTCTTACAAGGCTTTCCTCGAAAGATATTTATCACAGGTTTGTAGTGGTGCTAGTTGCAGTTGTTGTAGTAGTGTTGGTTGCAGTTGTTGTAAGTAGCGGCAGTGGTAGTGGCTGTAGTAGCGACAGTGGTAGTGGCAGCAGTAGGAATTGTTGCTTCTTAAGTCATTGTACTGAAATATTCAAATTCTTTACTTGCTTATGGTTGTTACTTCAAGTGTTTTAACACTGTCTTATTGTCACAGCATTCATAGATAGAAAAACATCTTTTTATTCAAGTTTATATTTTTAAGTTTCATCTACTACCATTACTACTGCTGCTACTACTACAACTACATCTACTACAACTGCTGGTATAATTACTAATGTAATTTTCATCTGACAGAATGAAGTAGCGTTTGTGAATGATGATTGGATTTTGAGGACCAAACAACAGCAACAACAACCAAACGATGGCAACAACACAAAATCAGCTAACATCAAAAGTAAAAAATCTCAACATTCTTGGGTGATCTCTTGTGAGAGCCTCCTAAATAGAATGATTAGTGAAGATGGCTGCCATTTTAAACTGGGTAGGGATGTGCTTGGAGGCGAATCGTTGTTCATCAGTGTACAGAAACTGCCATTCTATGATATTATGGAAGAGCCTGTTAATATTAAGATGCAGAGATTTAACTTAGATATGAACGTTGAATTGTCTGTTTGAGTTGTTTGTGTGCGTGTGTGTGTGTGTGTGCGTGTGTGTGTGTGTGTGTGTGGATATAAAAGTTAATATTTTTTATAAATCTATACATTTAAATATATACATATTTATATATTTCCCTCTTTGTTTTTTTATTTTAATAGTCCATAAAACATTTATTTGTCTTCTTGTTGTTATCTTTCACGTGCATACATACATTCATACACACATATACACATACATACGTACACACATATATACGTACACATACAAACATACAGACACATACATACATGCTAGCATGTTTAAATCCATCATATTATCATGATATTGCCTTTAACATTATATATCTACAATATTAATCATACAAGGACCAGTTTTTTTCTACGTTATGAATAATTAGTAATTAATATTATTCTATAATTAATATTATTTTATAATTAATATTATTCTATAATTAATGTTATTTTATAATTAATATTATTCTTTAATTAATATTGTTCTACAATTAATATTGTTCTATAATTAATGTTATTTTATAATTAATATTATTCTATAATAAATATTATTCTATAATTAATATTATTCTACAATTAATATTATTCTATAATTAATATTATTCGTATTATTATTATTGATGAAAGCGTTTTTAACATTAAGAACTTTTCTTATCTGCGAATATGTCTATATTTGTATACTCATAAATTTTTATATGTATATATTTTTAATTGACATGCGGATTGAATGATTGATTGA
>NW_008704846.1:6314-9043 GCF_000326865.2 Helobdella robusta
TTTAAAAATATTAATCCATTGTTTAAATAAAAAAACCGTTAAAACTAATAAAACGTTGAATATTCTGTCCTTATTAACTGGAGAAATATGTTGACACGACGTAGTAAAAGTTTGTTAAATTTTTTTTACACTCATGTTTTTAAAAAAAATTTCCATTAAAAATGTTTGAATCCACGTTTAGTCATTTATCTTTATGGTCCAATCTTTTAAACAGAGAAATTAAATAAAAAATAAATAAAGATAAGTATTAATTAATTTTTATCTAATTAAATTAATAAATAATCGAATTTAAAGTAAATGAAACAACTGCCCTATTTAAGTAACTTCTTAAATAAAAAAAACTTCTCACTTGAGTTTTTTAAAAAGTTGTTTTTAAAAGTAGATTAGTGTTTTGTGGGTGTGGCTAAATTCAATAGTCTATATATATGTATATATATATGTATATGTATATATATATATATATATATATATATATATATATATGCATATACATATGCTGCAGTGGTTGTTTCATTTATTTATTCATTCATTCATTGTTTATTCTTTTACTTGTTTATTTTGTTTTAGAGACACATGTTTGTTCATTCATTCATTCATACATGTATTCATTCATTCATACATGTATTCATTCATTCATACATGTATTCATTCATTCATACATGTATTCATTTACTCATTCATTCATTCGTTCATTCATTCATTCACGCATGCATTCATTAATTCATAATTGTTGTTACATAACAGCATAGTACACTCAACCACACTTGATGGAATAATCTAACATTATATAACATCATTCGTTTTGTCTTGTAAATTAATTACCCTTGTTATTATTATTATTAAATGAATTAATAAATAGATGAGTTAGTAAAATAATTAAATGTTTAAAATGAAATAAATTTAGCTAGAATTGTTATTACTGCTCTATTGTAAACTGTAGTAAGGTTGGTAAAAATTACTATCTTGTCTCTTTCTCCAAGTTTCTGTTTTTGGACTTTTATAAAATATGTTATATATATATATTCAAGAGTAAAACTGATAATAATAATAATAATAATAATAATAACCATTATTTATACTAATTTAACAGTTAAGCCATCATTTTCATGCAGCAAATTATTTAGAATGTAAAGGTTAAAGTATTTCAACCAATTTTCATTTACAACAACCTCAATACTACTCCTTCTACTGCTACTGCTATTACAACAACAACAACTACTACTACTACTACATTACCAGGACTATTTGTGTTACAGTATTGTTAGCATATGTCAATATTATATTAATATTTACCATTTATGCTTATTGTTTTAATAGTATATATATAAATATATATAAATATATATTATATTACTATTAAGTAAAAGCAGCTAATTATTCTGTTCTCTTGTTCATTACTTAATGATTAATTTAATTTTATTCTGTCTCTTTCTCACTTTTATTTTCTCCCCGCCCCCTCTCTCTTTCTCTCTCTCTGTCTCTCTTTCTCTTTATATAAATATATATATAAATAAATAAATAAATAAATAAATATATATATATATATATACAATACATATAAAACCATATATATGAATATATTTTCATATATACATATCTTGAATGTTAAGTTAGATGTTTCAATTGTTTTTTATCTGTAAATATTTTTATAACAACAATGATAATATTATCCATAATTCTACTACTACTTCTACTACTACTACTACTACTACTACCGCTACTACTACTACTACAACAACTTCTACTATTACTACTACTTCAACACTAATACTACAACTGCAACGACAACAACAACTACTGCTGCCACTACTACTACTACTACTAATACTGCTGCTGCTAATACTATTACTAATACTACTACTACTACTACTACTACTGCTGCTGCTGCTACTGCTACTACTTCTACTACTACTGCTACTACTATTGCCACTACTGCAATGTTATTAATATCGTCTTTATTTAAAATGATTTCACTGTTAATTCAATAGGGCGGACAGCGTTTTATTGGCAGGCGAATGGATTTTTTGTTATGAATATTGACGTCATTGTTATTGTTGTTATAATTGTTGTTATTACGGTTGTTGTTGTTGCTGTTGTTGTTGTTGCTGTTGTTGTTGTTGCTGTTGTTGCTGTTGATGTTGTTGATGATGTTGTTGTTGATGTTGTTGTTGTTGTTGATGATGTTGTTGCTGTTGTTGTTGATGATGTTGTTGTTGATGATGTTGTTGCTGTTGCTGTTGTTGTTGTTGTTGTTGTTATTGTCTTAGCCATCTGCAATTTTGTTAAAAAAATGTATTTAAAAAAATTTAATTGACAAGTGAATGACTAAGTATGTGACCTTAATAATGGATAGACGTATTATGATTGATTGAATGAATGAATGAACGAACGAACGAACTAATGAACGAACGAACGAACGAACGAAGGAATTAACGAATAAATGAATGAATAGTCATCAGCTGAATAATTTAATTATGCATATAAAAACAAGCATTGGTGTCTTATTTTTCTCCTTCACCTTTATTTAATTAAGTTTTTTAAATGTTTAAAATCTTTCTCTCTCTCTCTCTCTTTGTCTTTCACTCTTTCACTCAATCTTTTTCACTCCTTTTATCTCCTGCCTTTTCAATCTTGACACACATTACAAATACTTACCTTACAAAAAAAACAAATCTCTCACTCTCTCTCTCTCTCTCTCTTTCTCTCTCTCTTTTTTCTCTCTCTCTCTT
>NW_008704847.1:0-1122 GCF_000326865.2 Helobdella robusta
TTTGTATAATGAAACAAACAGAGACATACGTTGCAAATGTATTTAATGTTTTGTATAATGAAACAAACAGAGACATACGTTGCAAATGTATTTAATGTTTTGTATAATGAAACAAACAGAGACATACGTTGCAAATGTATTTAATGTTTTGTATAATGAAACAAACAGAGACATACGTTGTAAATGTATTTCAGATGTCTTGTACCGGCCAGAGTTTCGATGCTTGTCAGTACGGAGTAGCGAGTAACATCGCATACTACGTCCATGTACACTCTGAATGAGCTGGTATTGTATTGTAACTGTTGTATTTCCGGTATTTTTACAACCATTCTGACGGTGTCGTCATCAAGGAAGTCTACCTCGAACTTTGCTGTGGTGATTTTAGTTATAGTTTGGTTAATTTTTTTTTAAGAATTCTTATTCGAAAAGTTATTAAAGTTTTAACTTTTAACTTTATAAAAAGTTAAAAAGTTCCTACCTCGGGAAACCGGGTCTCTGGACGCAAAACGAAGATTGATTGATTGATATTCGAAAAGTTATTAAATATAAAATATAAATATATTTTATGTATAAATGTAAAATATATATTTTTATATAAAAAAAAACAATAAAATTATTATTATTGTGTTGTTAATGTGTTGTTGTTGTAGTTGTTGTAGTTGTGTTGTTGTTGCTGTTGTGACACTTTATTTGGTTATTTTAGTTTAAAATTAAAAAAAAAATTGTGTAAATTACTTATATTTAATTCAGTAAAGGCAACAGTCGTAGTTGTGGTAATAATTGTTGTTATTATTGTCGTCGGTTTTGTTGTTGTTGTCGCTATTGTAGTAGCAGCAGCAGCTGTAGTAGTAGTAGTAGCTGTTGTTGTTGTTGCAATAGTAGTAGTAGTAGTAGAAGTAGTAGTAGTAGTAGTAGGAGTAGTAGTAGTAGTTGTTGTTGTTGTTGTTGTTGCTGCTGCAATAGAAGAGGAGGTAGCATCATCAATTAGGTTGTCAATTGATGTTTTAGTTGTTATCGTTCCAGGTGATATTGTTGTTGCTGCTGTTGTTGAAGTTGCTGTTGTTGCTGCTGTGGCTGTTGAAGTTGCGGCTGTCGATGTGCAGCTGTGGAAGTTGCTGTTGT
>NW_008704848.1:0-1123 GCF_000326865.2 Helobdella robusta
CTTAGGATGTAAAGTAAGTTGCGGAGAACCCAAGGGAATGTGGAGGCTAACGAGCACATTTGAACGTTTATATTCTGTCCATCTACTCATAAGTTTCACTACTTTATATTCATTTTTGTTTCTTTCTCCTTTTCTTGCAATTTGTTTCATATGCGCACATGTGCAAATTCATAAATGACAATTTTTAGTTTGTTTTATTTAGTTATTCCCACTCCACACTGGTCAGAGTATGATTTTGTGATGATCAAATGAAAGAAACTTTCTGCATGCAACTAACTTTTCGCTGACGTTTGATTTTGGAAACAATTACATATGCTTTTAAAGCAATTACATTTACGCCAACTAATTTCTTGTAATCTTATGAAAAAAACTTAAGAAACAATACAGAGATTTCATTTGTTCACCTTTGCTTTTAGTTAGCCACTCTCTGCACTGATCTGTCCGAGCCAGATAAATCTTTATAAATCTGTGATACGTCCGGTCTTGTTATATGGTGCAGAAACATGGCCAATGACAACCAAACTGGAACAACAACTTCAACGAACCGACATGAAAATGCTCCGATGGAAGCAACGAACTAGTCTGAAGGACCACATCAAATCTACCGAAATCTTGCGTCGTGATGGTTTAGATGATATAAAGGACGAATGTCGGCAACACCGTGCAGACGGTTTGGTCATGTCAAACGAAGTGGAAACAGTGCCATAACTTTTCTTGCAGATGTTGAAGTACCTGGCACACGTCCCAAAAGTCGTCCAAAGAAATCCTGGTTGCAAACAATCGAGCAAGACATGAAAGCTCTAAATTTAAATGAAATGGATACAACTGATCGTCTAATTTGGCGCAAAAAGTTGATGGCAAAGAAAACAACGTCCTACCTCGGGAAACCGGGTCTCTGGACGCAAAACGATGATTGATTGATTGATTGATTGCTTGATTGATTTTAACTGATTGAATGCATTTGACATCGCAGTGCGCTAAATATAGGGCGGCACGATTGTGTAATGGTTAAGGTGTCTGGCATTGTTGCTGCATTGTCCAGGTTCGAATGCAAAAAAAAACCCCCATCTATCACATGCTAAAGTGTGTGATGCGTTGAATCACGTGTATTTGTACACTGTAT
>NW_008704850.1:0-2205 GCF_000326865.2 Helobdella robusta
AATCCGCCCGAATCCGGATCTACAACATTTAAAAATGTTATAAATAGAAAAATTTTTTATTGAATTCAATTAATTTTATGTCAATAAGTTAAAGGCTAAGCATAGGCTATATGACGCATAATAACAACATCACTAATTGTGAGGTGAGCTAAACAATTTTCTTTATGCTATAACATGGGTTATGCATAAATTATGAGCTGATCTTTGTGTAAAAGAACTTGTGCACGTGTATATACTATATAATTGTATATATTGAATCATATAGCTACATAATATATATATATATAGACATATATATATATATATATACATAAGCGCATAATTTAAGAACGTGGTATGTTAAAGGTTAGGCTAGGCATACATGACACATAATTAAAACATCACTAATTGTAAGATGAGCTGGACAATTTTCTTTATGCTATAACACGGGTTATGCATAAATAATAAGCTAATCTTGTGTATAGAATTTGGCATATTAGACAACTTATTTATATATTTGAATTAATTAACTATTTACTTGGTGTTATTTTTTGATGTTCAACATGTAGATAACCGTAAATGTGAGTATTTTTTAACGGATGTAAAATGGTAACTAAAATCAGGCCAAATCCGACTAAGTCCGGCCCCGGCCGAATTTGGAAAACTTAAATCCGGTGCATCCCTAATATTCATACATCGGTTAAAATAAATTTTTGCTAAAAATCTTGATCCATAGAACGAAAAACGTCGAAGAAAAATTAATTTTAATAAACAGGATATATATGATGGATATGGCAAGTCCATATAATTAGAATAAATATAACGGCCTTCGCTCATTTTTGACGGTCGAACAAGGAGCTTACTTCCGGAGGGAAATTGGAGGGTGATTTTTTATCGTCCAAGTCAAAAGTTACGATCGTATATTTACTAATTTCGGAATATTGCTTTTATTTAAAATTTCAAAATGTTTTAAAAGGTGATACTAGATGCTGTTTTGGATAGATATTGCTGTATGACGGTTAAGTATCTTTTTGTATTTTAAATAAAAAAAATTTTTTGTGAACCACCAACAACACTTAATTAACTCATTAATTAACTGTAACAACACTAAACGACGACTAATTAGTAATTAAATTACTAAACTCTAATAATTAAACTGAAACTAAACTCTACTGATTCTAATTACTAATTGAAATAAATAACAGATAACACTAACGAACATTAACAGATTAAACTACTAGAAACTACCAACTACTACACTAACGACTAACAGCACTTGTTCCTAAGATCCTAAATTCTATTGCTTGATTGGTTTTAAAATTTTTATTTACAATGCTTAGGTTTGGGAATAAAAAATATACTAAATTAAATAAATATATTAAACAACTTATCAATCAATTTTATAAAATAAACAATTTTGTAATTTGTTCAATTCAAGCTTCAAACTCCCCAAGCTAACTTGCAATTTAATTTAAAATTTATTCATTATGAGTGATTCAAACTAAATTTTTTTCATTTAATGTTTTACAAAATATTCCCCATTCTTAAATTGTGGTACATGTTGTTATTAAATTTATTAAAGATAATGTGTGATTCCAGTGATTCATCAATCCATGACTTGTTAGATCATGATCATTTAGTTTTAAAGAATCCCCATCACCATAACCAATGAGGTTTGTAAAAATTGTACTTTTAATTTATTTTATTTTATATATACTGAGGCGAGTGACAGATGTGGATGGCATCGAGGGGCATTTCGGTTTCATCATATGTAGCCAAACGGCAACCCCCGATCTCGGGGAAAATGTCATCTAATGTTGTTGTTGTTGCACTTAGAATGTTGTGTTATTAATTATTATCATTAATTTATTAAATACTGTGTATACCTATGGCAAGTAAATAAAATAATTAAGCATAGAAATAGCCACAATCAAATTAATTTATATAGGCATGAGTATAATTTGGATAATAATAATTAAAAATATCGGTATCATTGAAAATGGATAAAGTCATAAATAAAAAAATAAATCATAAATTGCTAAAAATAATAGTTCCAGTAAGATTTTGCCTTACACCTACATCTTTTTTTCATTCTTATATTATAATAAATGTTTGTTATCAAATATATCAAGGATTGATTTCTCAATCCATGACTGGATTGAATGTCATGATCCTACAGTTCCAGAGGATCCCCATCACCATTAGTCAATAAGGTTTGTAGAAATC
>NW_008704850.1:2354-3810 GCF_000326865.2 Helobdella robusta
GCGAATAATTTTTGATCAGAGTCATATGTTCTAATTTTTTTAAACTTTTCCAGAAATTTTTCTGTTAATTTATTTGTTACATTAAATACTTGATGTGTATTTCATATAAAAACTTGATTATGCCAATTTAGTTAACTTGTTAAGCATTAATATAAAATTGACTCTACTTGTAATGGTGATTGGTATGATGATGATGATCCCAGTCCTAAGCAGGGTTTATTATTCACAATGTCATTATGCCCTTTCTAAGTTTTAATAAAATACATGGAATATTGTTGAATGCATTTTATATTTTTTGTATAGATAAGAATGTTGCAATGTACAATGATGATGTGAATTGCTTCCTTGTGTAACTGATGACATAAATATAACTAACTTGAACACATGGGAATGCTTTCTTCAGCATTACCTTCCTTTCTCCATCATAACCCTTATACTCTTTATTACAGAAATGGTCACTGCATATTCTTGCATTTTTTGATGGAAGCCATTTGAAATCATTTATTTCCTGTCAGATGCACTTAATCCAATCGTTTTGCATTTTTACATTTTGAGGAAATCTGAAATTTTATAAACTGTTACAGAAACTTGTGCATTTCTTAAGTATTGCTTTTATTATTAATGATAGCATTATAAATTATAATAGTCTATAAAATAAAATATATGTAATTGTAAAACAAAATAGTTCTATTCAATGAGTATAGGGATATTGTTACATTTATTTTAGTGTTAAGTTAATTTTTGAAAATAAACCTGTGAAAAGATGCATCAGAAATCTTCTCATTTCTATTTTATTTATTTTTAATGCAACAGGCAGGCATGTTTGTGTATAGCTACGAAAATGAAAATTTACTTAAAAACTAAATTATTTTATCTGACACGAAAATTAGTACAGAAACAAAAACGAAAGAATAAATGACAATATAAAAATTTAAACATTGATTGAAAGAGTTTATTCTAATTAGGGGAGATGGGGGCACATTGATCTGTTTTGAGGTTTTTTTGTAACAACAGTGAAACTAACCAAAAAGTGAATATTAATATTTGTGCAATTTACAGAGGAACATTCATTTAATGTATTAAGTTCAGTTTCAATTGTATAATACAAGAAATTTTTAAAAAAAAATTTAACTTTGGTACAACCCCTACAAAGGATCAAAGCACCCCATATACGGGGTACCATGATCCCTCCCATGGGGTACATTGATCCTAGGTATAAATCAATATGATTTGATGTTCATTTGCCTCCAAAAAACTCGTTAAAACACATTGGATATAATAATTCATAATTTTTAATAAAAATTAACATTAATTAAGATCTTTAAAAATTGTCAAATCAACGGGAAAAACCAAGTGACGACTGACTCGAGCAGTCCCACCATGCTGAATTGGATCTGGAACTTTACAAACAATGTCCTCTTTTATAAATTGATATAATTCATCATTTCTACAGATA
>NW_008704850.1:3860-5990 GCF_000326865.2 Helobdella robusta
ACAGCAGTTTTTTTCATTGACCATGAAGATGGGCATGTTATATTATTCGCAACGGCTATATCATATGCGAACTGGCGAGTTGTTTTGGTGGATAGTCCATAGTTCATCTTAGATGCTTGCAGCAAATACTTTGCAAGCATCTCTTCTTGTTCTAAATTGAATACCTGCCTTGTATTCCAATTCGGTATCAAACCTACACTTGGACTGAGACTACTCTTCCGAACATATCGCTTCAATGTCATTCGGTCAATTCCAGTTTCACATGCAACAGCATTGATAGCTCTGTTCTTTTTCAGAACTTCATCAACTGCTGTTCTCATCACTTCAACAGGTGTTTTACCTCGATTAGTTTTTCGCTCCCGATATCTCACCATTATGAAACCAAACCTGCAAAGTACACAAATTACATTTTACAATAATGGAAAAATAGCATTTTGCATGGTTAGAGAAAAATGACTAAACATCCTGGAGAATTATTTCTGAGGACAGTAGGGGCACTTTGATCTTCAGATCAACGTACCCCTTACTAGTACAGATCAAGGAGCCCCCATGGCATGGAGCACACTATAATGGCGATATCTCATCAATAAGTTGTGATTGAAAATCGAAGTAAATAATAAAATAAGCCTCTGACATATCTTTACACATTGCAAAATTTAATTTATCAAACAAATATTTATCTGATTTTTAATTTACAAAACTAACCTGTTGTGAATAGTTGGTTTTTCCCTGTAAAATCAAACTTACGAATTTTTCGAACTTCAGCGGCAGAAAGTCCATAAACAAATAGGATTAAAAGTAGAATAGAAACAAAAGGAAAACTAAAATAGTGATGGCCTACATTTATATTTAGAAATAGCTATGTTATTGCTTAAAGATCAATGTGCCCCAGAGATCAATGAGCCCCCATCTCCCCTATATGGTATGGGCAATTCGTTGCGAAATCGTTGGAGGAAATAGTGTCAACAGTAGTTATTTTACTGCATGGTAGTTAATCAGCCGGTATAAAGGTTACATTCAATTCCTATAAATAAATTTGACAAAATATACACAGGCAGAACCATGGAATTATATAACTGGAAGCGCCCTACCAGCGTTTTAACATTGAAAATTTTTTTTCAACGGGCAAGTTACCTCTGGAAGCAAGTTCCTAAAAATTAATTATTCATGAGCATTTTGGTTTATTTTTAGAAAAATCTGAGATATAATTAGAAAAAATCTTGGCCTTCCCGAAGTTATGTTAACGACTCTTTGCCGATCTGCATTCAACTTGTTTGTTAAAATTTATTTCGTTTTCAACATTCCGTGAAGTTTTAGGTTTTATAAGGTGCCGTATTTAATCGTTAAAAAGATATTGCCATTTTTTTGATGCATCAGAAAACTCGAAGATTTATAAAAGTTCATTAGCGATCCTCATTTTTCTGAAATAAAGATTTCATTCATTTTCCCAGCACCCACGAATCACGATGATGATGGACTTCATTCACTTCATATCATTTCATTAGAGATTAGAGTAAGAATCATTCCTAAATTAAATTAGAATCTAGAAAACGAAAAAAAAATCGGTAAAAATTTTATTGTAAAAATGAAATGTTATTATTATTTAAAAAATATAACTCATAATCAATTTTTATATTGTTATAAAAATAAATAAATTAATCAACTAATAATTTTTAAATTAAAATGTAATTCCTGTGCATATGTCCTAAACTAAAATCTTTCAACACCCCAAAGCTTACAATACAAAGGAATATTTGCTTTCAACATAACACCTAAACCAAATTTAATCACACAGAGGTGGTTTTTAAAATTTCTTTTGGTAGTAAAAGCAAACAATCTTTTTTTTCTGTTTTAACTTTAAATGCTATGATTTATTAATATATTAAATTGATTATATAATTTGTTAAAATCAAATTCTTTAGCTTAATTATTTCAACTGTAATTGACATTAATATATTTACAAAATAATAGTTCGATATTAAGCTAACATGAAATTCATTATGCTATTGATTTAAATTTTATAAAACGAACAACTGTTGATTTTTAATAGAATAGGTATGTAATGTTTAATAATGTAATGTAATGTTTAATAATTTTTAGTTTAACATTACTATTTATAAAATAACCCTG
>NW_008704850.1:6257-9081 GCF_000326865.2 Helobdella robusta
TAAAGTTTATCTATAGTGGCTGTCAGGTTGCTCTTTGTAATGGATTGCTCCCATTCTCTATCTGGTACCAGTTTGCTGTTCAATATATGGAAAAGATCAGACCTGTTTTTCCAGTGATTTAGCCACAGAGCAACTAAAGACTCGAGATGCATATTTAACTTTCATCTTATGCTTTTCAAAATTTACACGATTTTTGGTTAATTTATTTTTTAGTTTCATTTTGATTTGTTGCTGATAATTAACTAAGTTTACGATATGATTCCATTTGATTGGATTATTATTATAAAATATCATATTATAAGAATGAAACATATTCCTCATTAATTTCAGCATGTGGCATGCATCAAATATGATATATATTTTCTGGCCGGTTATTGGGGACAAGAAACTTGTTTGCATGTTTGGAAATGTGAAAGAGCATCCAAGCAATCCACATGCCGAAACGTTAGTGGCCAACCCACCCATTACCAGTGAAACAACCCTAAAAAATAAATATAATGTATAAAAATTTTAACATATCTTTAAGAAAAACAAATGTTTACCCTAACTCCAGCATTATATAACTTATCAATGGCTTTCTCTATAAAATCTTTCAACTTTTGAGATGATAATTTATTTGTATAAAAATAAACTATTTAATGCCTCCAAGCTTCTCTCAGACCAACAATATAAAAAACCAACACCTCTGAAGCAACTATGTCCTCATTCCCATCTCCATAGTTAACATATCCAATAAAGTCATCTTCACAAATAAACAATGCGATGATAATTTATGCTTAACATTTAACATCAATAAAATTTAAAAAATTGAAGACAAATGCTTATAGTGAAATGGGAAACAAAAAAATCAAGAAATAAATAAAATACACAAGGAATAAACTAGCATATGCTACCAAAATATGCTATATCTTAAACTCACAATTTTACAATTAAAATAAATTTTAAAAAACCTACCAATTTTCCTATTATACGTTATTTGAGGCTTTATTCATTTATTGATATCGAATAAAAGATTAAAGAGCATTTGCAATGTTTCATTTGCAGAACATATTTCTTTATATAACAATACTAGTTTACAGAATATCACTATTAACAAAATTTTACTTGTTTAATGTTCTTGAGTGTGGCAGTGTTAGTCCACTTTTTCTTTAAAATTGGTATGCACGAGGACCATGAAAATGCAGCTGCATATAAAAGGTCTTGTAACTATCATTATATACTTTGTTAACTCTTTTTAAATGGTATGAGTTTTTTATCTAGAACCAAAAAAAAACAAAAAATTAATCAAAATTCCAATTCATTTTGCTATGGTTACATAACATAAAACCTTTGTATGTAGCTAATTCATTTTTCAATTTATTACATTCATTCATAAGTTTTCTTATTGTTGCCTGCAGCATTGTGATTCTGGACTTGTAATACTTTGATTGCCTTTGCTGTTGCTTGATGAGATGTGCATCCATTGAGCAAAACATCTAAATATGATTTATATTTGAAAGTAAATAGCTGCATTTAAAATTGTTCATCATACACACACACACATATATATATATATATTATTTATATATATATAATATATATATATATATATATACCCAATAAATTAAAATAAAGAAACTCTTTGTATTCTGTATTTCTTATGATAAAAAGCCATTTTAAGTTTTAACAAAGGCAATCTTAATAATAATAATAAACCCATAATATAAAAACAATATAAAAAATATTTGAACATTAATTAACGATAGTTAAAAAAATAAAAAGTCAAAAATTTTAAATAAAAGTACAAAAAAGCAAAGCCTCTTTTCTTCTACTAGTCTGGGCCTAGTGTCTCCTAGCACAATGTAACATTTTTAAAACTTTTAAACAAATGAACTTTATAAAATCAAAATGGATCAAATAATAAATGCTTCTAAAAATTTTAAATAAATCAGTTAAATTATTTATTATTAAGATAAAAATTGATTAAAACTGCCGTAGAATGATTTTAGCAGCAAAAAAACGTTTACGAGAAGGCCGCCGGTGGCACATTAACAGGGAAGAAGCTAAATATAGATTGGAAAACTGAATAACCCATTGACAATTTGGTGTTAAAAAAGTTTGCTTCCAAGTTTCCTGACCTTGAGATGAAGGTCAACACTATAAAGCCATTCTTATATATAATTCAATGGGAATAGTTTATTGGTAGCTGTTTGTTATTGGCAATGTTGTTAATGATTGTTAATGCAATGTTCCTATAGTTTGTTATTCAATTGTAATATATGTTTTCTTGTATACTGTTTTATGATGATGATATAGAAAAAGCGTAAAGCACAATTTTTTATAAATCAATTATTTTAATAACCTTGACGACACCACGGGAAGGAAAACATGGCGACTCTACCTTTTGTTTCAACAAGTGCTAGCCTGCATTGATTACAATCTATCATCTGGGTTACTTTTCGAACCACCCATATATGCCACTGCATTATCGATAATGGTTGACATTATGTTTTGATTTAGAAACTCCAGTTCTAAATCAGTTTCTTCAAAAATATGTTGAAATTGTTCTTCGGGTATTTTTAATTTTAATTTTAATCTTCCATTAATTGTTCCTGTACATTGCCTGAAAAATTAGATAATGATAAACATAAAATATCTTTTAAAAGGTATGTAAATTTAAATTTTTGAATAACCTGTTTTCCCAGGGACAATCCCACATCTGAAATAAACTCGTTTAAAGATGGTTTCCAACTGTTGTACATTGGGATTGTCATTGCACTTTCCTAAGTCAAATTATAATATACGAAGTTAAAGTGTTTTAAAAATTACTTTATATATTTTCAAA
>NW_008704851.1:0-1123 GCF_000326865.2 Helobdella robusta
CAGAATAACTTGGAGGTCTGAAGATTCGGATCTGTTAAAAATGTTGGTGGCTGATGAACATTTGAATCACGTTTGAGTGTTTAGTAGTACGCTTTTTAGATCTATTTTCAAGGGAAATGGAAAAATTAATAGCATAACAAATAAAATTATTTAAAAGTAATATAAGTGAAAATTATAACTTAGACCCTGGCAATGTAAATTTAATAATATTTAAGCATAACATTATGAACTTTACATCAAACTGATAATAACTGACTGTGGTAGGGAAAAAAACGAAAAAAAGTTTAAACTCACAGCAACATCAGTTCTCTCTGAGATCCATCTAGCCATCATTTCAGCTGAAAATGCAACTCTATAGGAAAGAGAGAGAGAGAGAGAGAGAGAGAGAGAGAGAGAAAGTGTATTTGTATCTATTTATATACAATTTTCACCATATAATTCGAATGAATGATTCAATTTGAAAACTTAACTTTTATTAAAATATACAAATAAAGACATGATAAAAAACAACTTCAGCAATAACTCTAATAATAATATAATTTGTAATAATAACATAATATAATATGTAATAATAATATAATATAATAATGTAATAAAAATATTACAAATTATTTTGATGATATCTGGGACATACTTGTTCAAATCAAATGTATCCTGTTTCTTTGGCTTTCCTCTGGCTGGATAATGAACAATCAATGGAACAGAATTGATATCTAACTGCGGTGAAGAAACTTATGTTAAATTTGTACATGCAACACCATTATAAATTATTGGAACATTATTAAGATGAAACTTTAATATAATAATCATGATGTATAATAATAATATTATAATTATAATAATATAAATAACATAATGAGCCACTACCATGGTGAATACATCAGAACTATCATCATAATCAACAAAAGCAAAGAACAGTTTGCTGGAAAACTGTTGGTTGTATCTCCAGGAGTTAGCAAGAATGTGAAACTCATCATTCACCTGCCTTATGTGTGGGTAGTCAGTTAGTTGGTTGATTACTTTCTTTTAATTCAAATCATTCAAAATCAAAATAAATTATAGCTTTAGAATTATTATTAAAATTTAGTTTAATACAATAAATTAATATAACTTTAGTTTAGTG
>NW_008704852.1:0-1815 GCF_000326865.2 Helobdella robusta
TAATCTATGCAAGTATTGCAATTAAATGACCATTAATTATTCACATTAGACAAAGAATTAACATCGTGGAGATACAATACATATATACTTGAGAATTTGTTCAATTCGAACATCGAAGATGGTATGCCAACATCGAATAATACCAAAAACAGCTTTTTTGTTCTATCATGCTTAAATGTTCTATCAGGTTTAAAATAAATATAAATATTTTGGTTTTGAACTCGGGAAACTTGACAATGATTTACGATCTACCGTTAGAAAAATCGAAAAATGAAAAAGGAATCTAACGCGAAACGTGCTCCGATTTTTATCAACAATATATATATATATATACCTACAAATATATATATACCTATATATATATTATACCTATATATATGTATGTATAAAATGTATATTTATAAAATCTTATTAAAAATATATTTTATCGGATGCACTCTTATTAAAAAAAAAGTAAAAAAATTTTTTTACCAGGAAAGAATTAAGTTTTAAACACTTTTTTAAATGTTAACAATTTCAAATTTGGTTTAGCTAAGTGGCTATTTGGATTGTTCCACAATTTAAGGCTGAAAACATTAAATTTTTAGATTTTATCTTCAAATGACTCATGTGAACAGCTAGGTATTTCAATTTATTCGAGCTCAGATAAACTGATATTGGTACACTAATCTTTATCATTTGTCAAATATTTTAGTGCCTGGTCTGTGAATCATCTAAACATCAGTACAGTAGTTTTTAAAATAACGCGCTTGTTGTCAGATAATTAACAAAGTCGTTTTAGAATCGGAGATATACTATGAAATATGAAAGCGGTGAAGGCGCCTGAAACAGCTCTTCTCTATAGCTCGAGCAGCAAAAAGAAGACGTTCGACTAGACTGTCAACATGCATAATTCTTGCTTGCAGCCCAGATTCTAAATTGACAGCAAAATTTTCATTGCATTTGAAGGTAAACCGTTGAATAGACTGCCTTTTCTGATGTTTTTTGAAATTCACCCACTTATCTATTTCTTTCATTTCAATTTGATCAGTTCTTCACTCAACCATTTATTTAACCATCTTTTATTAATTCTTTATTTTATAAAAACTTTAGCCTTTCTTAGTTTCAAATTCAAAACATAAAACCTGACCTTTTTTTCATGTTTGTATAGTATTATATTGTATTTTGTTGTATAGTATTGTATCGTGATGTTTTGTAATGTACTACATCGAATAGCATTATGTTTTAATTAGAAACCTCTGTGATTCGATCGTCAGATAATCACGTTTGAGAATTGTCTTGTACGCTATCCTATTTGCATGAAATATGCGATAACCACGCTTGAGCACAATCTTAAGATTCATTTTTATTTGTTAAATGTAATTATCTCGTGAATTATCTATGCTGACGTGATATTTATTTTATATTATCGACAAAACGCTATCTTATGTGCATGATATGCAAATTCTTTTTCAAATGTTAAATCTAAGCAAATTCAAAAACCATTAACATATTTGGGATATATCTAAACTAACTGTAATTTAATTATGAAATCTACATCTACAGTGAAGCGAATAATTTTAAATTAAAATTCAGACTCCCGGTGACAAACATGTCCTTCTGATGGCCGGTCCACACGATGGCCCTAAAGATTTTAATGATCCTCAAGCTGACGAAAAGAAGAGATTAGATAGATATGTTTCACTGCTGTGGTTAAAGACCGGTATACTTGTAAGACTTTGATGTATAATTTTATTTAATTTTATTTTTTAAACGTCTCATATTAAACTAGTTTTTTTTATAATATTTTACATTCATCAAAAAGGTCTCAGCTTT
>NW_008704852.1:1865-5109 GCF_000326865.2 Helobdella robusta
ACGCTATCCTATTTGCATGAAATATGCGATAACCACNGCTTGAGCACAATCTTAAGATTCCTTTTTATTTGTTAAATGTAATTATCTCGTGAATTATCTATGCTGACGTAATATTTATTTTATATTATCGACAAAACGCTATCTTATGTGCATGATATGCAAATTCTTTATTAAATGTTAAATCTAAGCTGACGTATTATTTATTTCAATGTAATCTATCCAATATCATCATAAAACACATTAAAAACGTTTTATTTGGAATTCGTTTGTTAGTTGATTGAGTTTTTTTCACGGAAGAATAAAGATGTTGCCTTTTTCGCCATTCACTCCAATGCTCTTTTTAACCATCGCCAGTGTTGCAGTCGTCGATTTGGTGAAAAGTTGCGATAAGATTCCTCCCGACGGCCAGTTATGCCAGGCTATTAATGATGGTACATTGAAAGCATTGGTTCTTACTGGGACAGGCTTTACGGGAAAATGTGGAGTAGCGATAACTGATGAACAGCTGGAGAAATTAAATGAAGTGTCCGTCAGCAGCGGCGCAAACGATCTTGTAAGATGCAAATTAATTAAACTTGTAATTTATATATTTTTTGGATCATTTGTAAAATTAAATTTGCAAATTCAAAAACCATTAACATATTTGGGATATATCTAAACTAACTGTAATTTAATTATGAAATCTACATCTACAGTGAAGCGAATAATTTTAAATTAAAATTCAGACTCCCGGTGACAAACATGTCCTTCTGATGGCCGGTCCACACGATGGCCCTAAAGATTTTAATGATTCTCAAGCTGACGAAAAGAAGAGATTAGATAGATATGTTTCACTGCTGTGGTTAAAGACCGGTATACTTGTAAGACTTTGATGTATAATTTTATTTAATTTTATTTTTTAAACGTCTCATATTAAACTAGTTTTTTTTTATAATATTTTACATTCATCAAAAAGGGCTCAGCTTTAAAAACTGGAGTCAAACCTAAGGTTTATGATGATAGTCGTAAGTTAAATTTTTCAAATATTTTGAGTTTTTTGTACATTATTTTACCCGATCAATTTATTAAAGCAAATTATTTAATGCTGTAACCGTTTTTCTAATTTCCTAAAATTTTTCAAAACATATTTTGATTTTTTTTTCAAATTTTTACGCGTTATACCTTAATCACTTCAAATAACCTGTTGTGTTGTAACTGACATGCAAATTTATTCAAAAAATTGCCCAATTTATAGATATTATATAAAGTGGAAAAAATTATTATAAATAAAATTTTTATTCATTGCAGCGTTCAAGAAACCAGAAAAATTAAATGCATCATATCAGGTCTATCTTTTCAAACAAGTAACTGACCGAATATTTTTAAATGAGGAATCCGCTGATTATGAAATTACTAATGACGAAAATATGTTTTTCTCCCTTTCGAATTTTGTAAATAAGAATTTATTATGCGAGCATTTGTTAGGCACCTACGAGTTTCGTTCCGTTCCAAATATTCCCAACAAAAAAGATACTACCTCTATGCCAAATACGGAAAAAACTGAAAATACAAAAAAACCATTTCCCGTTAGTACTTCAGTTCCGAATGAGGCAAATAAAAGTGGCGCTGCAATCTCTTTTGTGTCCTTGCTCGTCATCTGCTTACCTACTCTCAACGTGCTGAGGGTTTTCAAAATTTACTGAGTTGCCTGCATTCAGTTGTTCCTTCAAGAACATTGCCGGAAAAGTCAATTAGGCACCTAATGTTGTTTTTATGTAGTTTTTTGCAAATTTTTTTGTTAAAATAAAAGAAATATTTTATGCTTCCAAAATATCTACTTTTGATTTTCTGGGATGGAAAACATTTGAAATATGAAATTATCTAACTTGCTAATAACACGTGGAAACATTTTTTTATTAAAAAAATAGTATATCAATCAATCAATCAATCAATCAATCAATCAATCAATCAATCAATCAATCAATCAATCAATCAATCAATCAATCAATCAATCAATCAATCAATCAATCAATCAATCAATCAATCAATCAATCAATCAATCAATCAATCAATCAATCAATCAATCAATCAATCAATCAATCAATCAATCAATCAATCAATCAATCAATCAATCAATCAATCAATCAATCAATCAATCAATCAATCAATCAATCAATCAATCAATCAATCAATCAATCAATCAATCAATCAATCAATCAATCAATCAATCAATCAATCAATCAATCAATCAATCAATCAATCAATCAATCAATCAATCAATCAATCAATCAATCAATCAATCAATCAATCAATCAATCAATCAATCAATCAATCAATCAATCAATCAACCAAAATCAAAAATACTTTCTATTTACCAGAACATAACACGAACAAAAAGTATGTTCGAATAACATTCTGGCTTGGAGACCAAGCAAGTTTAACATGGATGAACTTTATAGGCCACCAATTAATTAAAACACACACATATATATATATATATACATACACAGATATTGACATGAGGTTGATTATAATAGTTGAATAGAATATATATATATTTATGTATATATATAATATATTATAATATATTATATATATATAATATATTGGTATGGTATGGTATGGAGAATTTATATAGCGCCTCTCTATGTAAAACTCAGAGGTGCTGTTCGAGAAGCTGCCGGTCAAAAAAGTGATGTTTTATATATATATAATATATATATAATATAAATATATATATACATATACATATATATATATATATATATATACTTTAATTACAATATTCTATAAATTCTACCGAATTTTTGGAGTTTATATGTTTGTAGTTCGTTTTTTCGATTTTTCTCACTAAAGTCTTTTGGTGAACATTTAGTTTATTAAAATTCAAAATAAACTTATTTACCGATGACGATTTTTCTAAAATTTTGGAAAGTGGTCTTAATGGCCTTATTTGCAACATGAATTCGGAAAATAAGTTTATTTTGAATTTTAATAAACTAAACGTAAAAAAAATAGGTGCCGATGTTGGTCGACCGACATTTTTAGCAGACGATCCTGCGTTCCGTCATGAAAAAAGCACCGTTTACATGAATAAAAAATTTTAATCCGCAAATGAATGGCGATAATTTGTAAAGAGTCTCATGTTAGCAGGCAAAAATAAATTCAAAGTTTTCTATGAATTGCTAATAATAGACAGTGCTTCTTTTAATATTCTTACAATTGAATTTTACGGATGTGCCACTGTTCACCATGGAGAATCTGA
>NW_008704852.1:5844-8817 GCF_000326865.2 Helobdella robusta
GTTTGCAGACTCGCATGCCATCACATAACTGCTCTCTTCATGTGAAGGTGAATGTTTGGAAGCAGGGTGGGAGAAGTTGTTGCTGGTTCGGTTAGTATTTCATTGTGGTGCTATAAACAATGAACATTTTGACATTTATAACTTTATATAGACAGATATAAATAAATATCTTTACAATTGAGGATGCGACATTTAGATGTGCTGTCCCATGACCACCAGCAGACACGCAGATGAGTACACTGCAGCGTAGATGGCGAGTAGATAATGGTAGCAACATTCATGCGTCAAGGACAACTTCAAATATAATCCATCTTTCAATTGAATTATTGAATGCCAACATGTGCGTATGCATCATTCATTTATTGTTACATCCCCGCTCTGACAAGTGATTTCCGGTTTGAGAAGGGGTGTAGGTTGTAGGGAGCACAGGCAGTTTGTAGCATGCGAGCGTGATAAGTCACGTGAGTGTGAATACCTCGGAGTCCATGAAAGACATCAGTGAATTGAGAATAAAAATATGTTTGTGCGTAAATGAATATGCATATCAAATTCAGTAATTCGTGTAAGCGCATGTGTAAGTACTGCTAAATTCACATATGTGTTGATGTGTATATATACAATGCGTACTGAGCATACATGCATTCATAGGAAACGTTGATGTACGTTAACAAGTCAGTTAAGAGGCCTCATCCCACGGATTCGACAGCATGAACCAGACAGATCCATGCAAACACGTGCATGAACTACGTTTTAACGCACAAGTTTATATTTGGCAAAGAGAAAAATATTTAATGCGCTTTAAAGAGAAATTATTTATTCAATGTACAAACAGACACATGCAGACGTACGTGCGTTAACGAATTTCCGCCCTTCTAAAATCAAATTCAACGAGTACATCATTTCAAAACTGATTAAAAATTCATTTTTCCATCATTCACGTGGGCACGCCACATCCCAGCCCAACACATCTCAACACGTCTCACACACATCGCTGCATATCAGCGTTGAAAGATGCGACTGATTTCATTCGTTTGTTCATAACGTAAAATAAATGTACAACAAATATCAAAATAAAAGTCCGTATTGGCAGTTCGACTCAATTAAATTAATAATCAATTCAATATATTTTCATAATCCATCCAGACTTTACCAGGTCTTCAACAACAAAACAAAATTTATTTTGTCATAACTTTTGCCGAAATGTGATTGTATCAAAAATTTAATGATTGAAATTTTAAATGAAACATGTTACGAGAAAACGTAAAGCCTGTAGCTCCATCTAATCCCAATCTAACTGCAGTTGGATTATTCCATTTTTTTATGAAGTTTCAACACAAAAATTTGGCAAGTGAAATGCTACTGAAGTGATTGGTTTATATGATAATATTAATAACGTTTAAATGTTTGTTTGGATGTTTGTATGGATGTTTGTATAGTTGTTTGTATGGATGTTTGTATAGTTGTTTGTATGGATGTTTGTATAGTTGTTTGTATGGATGTTTGTATAGTTGTTTGTATGGATGTTTGTATAGTTGTTTGTATGGATGTTTGTATAGTTGTTTGTATGGATGTTTGTATAGTTGTTTGTATGGATGTTTGTATAGTTGTATGTATGGATGTTTGTATAGTTGTTTGTATGGATGTTTGATAATAAGGTGCGTTAACATCAACGGGTTGGATGTTGAAATAAGAATGAAACAATGCCACGTGTCGTTCGTCATTCGTCATCATGTGCGATTCAGTTATTCATCAATGATGCCCATCTCCATATATATTAACTTGTAAATAATAGATTTTTGCATGTTGGTGATTGCAATTTGTAATTAGACACACACACCACACACACACACACACACACACACACACACACACACACACACACACATACATACACACACACACACACACAGAGAGAGAGAGAGAGAGAGAGAGAGAGAGAGAGAGAGAGAGAGAGAGAGCTGCATAGATATGATCATGCACATAGATGTGTTTACGAATGTAGCGCTGAGAAATGGCGTGGAAGTGAGCCATCATAATGCGTAGGCATGGTAAATAATTAAGAGTCGTACGCACGGCATGTTTACGAGTTAATTATATTTGATAGAGCTCAATTGATGAATGAGACGACAAACAACTACATATGTTGGTGTGTTTGTGCGTGTGTGTGTTTGTGTTTGTTTGTGCATGTGTGTGTGTATGTGTTTGTTTGTGTGTGTGTGTGTGTGTTTGTTGCCAAGTGATTTAAGACAGCACTTTATTGTAGCGAATTGCATTAGTCGAGAGATCTGGAACAATGGCGCGGATTGGTGTGAGAGTGCACGGAGTGTTGTGTAATGTACATTCATGATACGTTACGTACAACAGTGATCCCGCTCTTAAAACTTATTGATTGAGGGAGGTAAATGATTTTTAAAAAAAAAAACCAACCAATGGGCAAATAAAAATATACAAAGTAAAGAAACAGAAAAGAGCAAAATTAAAAAACAAATCTAAACTAATATAAATCAAATTAACTTCATTTGTCAACAACCAACCACTCAAATGCCTACATTAGTAGTAGTAGTAGTAATAGAAGTAGTAGTAGTAGTAGTAGTAGTAGTAGTAGTAGTAGTAGTAGTAGTAGTAGTATTACTAGTAGTAGTAGAAATAGTATTAGTAGTAGTAGTAGTAGTAGTAGTAGTAGTAGTAGTAGTAACAGAAGTAGTAGTAGTAGTAGTAGTAATAGAAGTAGTAGTAGTAGTAGTAGTAGTAATAGTATTAGTAGTAGTAGTAGTAGTAATAGAAGTAGTAGTAGTAGTAGTAGCAGTAGTAGTAATAGTATTAGTAGTATTAGTAGTAGTAGTAGTAGCAGTAGTAGTAGTAGTAGTAATAGAAGTAGTAGTAATAGAAATAGTAGTAGTAGTAGTGGTGGTATTGGTAGTAGTGGCGGTGAATGTTTTAGTGATAACAGTGGTAGCAGTATGAAAACAGTAT
>NW_008704854.1:0-1118 GCF_000326865.2 Helobdella robusta
TGTTGTTATCATTAATATCACCATCAATTTTAACAATGTCATTAACAAGGGAAAAATTATTATTGTTATTACCACTACTACTACTACCACCACTACTACTACTACTACTGCTACTACTACTACGATCATTATCTTGTTCGACGCAATCAACTTGGTGTATATCCGATACTAATCCTAAAAACCGGCTAAGTAATCGTTCGGTATATGGCACATCCCTGCTTTGAGCGCCGCTACAGTGACAGCAAATCGGATTATTTCTCAATGTAATCGCTCTTAATCTCGTCAATTCGGACAGCGATACCGGTAAACTCGCCAATTTATTATCGTTTATGTGGATTGTTTTCAAGTTTTTGAAGTGCAATACAGCGCTAGAAAATCGATCTAAGTTGTCTATGGAGTTTTTCGATATGTCTAGGGTGATGACGGTTTTTAGTATGTTCGGTATTATCGCTACGCTATCGGGGATGATGTCTTTAGGGATGTACAGGTTGTATTCCGCAGTGTTGGGCTGGAGTAATTCAGGGTTGGGGAGTTTTTTCAGGGATCTGCTGGAACAATTTATCGAGTCGAGTCGAATACCGATCCAATGGCAGATGCATTGTCTCGGGAAGCAAAAGTTTTTCAAGCAGTCAGAGCTCTTTAAATATTCGATAAGATTCATTTCATTTTCAGTCGGCATTTTTGGCAGACGTTTAGAAAATTTTACTAATTTTTGGGAAAGATTTTTGGTGTAATTATAAATATAATATTTATTTACATCATTATTATTATTATTATCATTGTTGTTGTTGTTGTTGTTGTTAGTATCTTTGTTGTTGTGACTGTTATTATAAACATTATAAACATAATCCGATCTGCAACGGATGTTTTCTGGATGAACAATGAACTCCAAGAGAGGATAATAACCGTATTTAATCGACTTCGGATCGGTCGGTAACGAATAGTCGGGATCGTAAAGGTATCCGTAACTTAATCGTAGCAGCTGTTTAACAAGTGCACAATCACACATTAGTGAAGTGTCTGTGAGGTCAATTTTTATCGAGGGTTTGTGTGGTTGTCGCTGGTACAGCTCCTGCTTCTGCTTCTGTTGTCGTTGTTGTGGTCGTTGTTGATATCTA
>NW_008704855.1:0-1693 GCF_000326865.2 Helobdella robusta
ATACATACATACATACATACATACATACATACATACATACATACATACATACATACATACATACATACATACATACATACATACATACATACATACATACATACCATCATACATACATACATACATACATACATACATACATACATACATACATACATACATACATACATACATTCATACATGCATACATACATACATACATACAAGCATGAGAAAGAGAGATAGAGAGAGAGAGAGAAGTTTTAATTTTGTTTGCAAACTTGAAAACTTGATAAATTAAACAACAGAGATTTGTAGCAAATGGATAGATAGATGGACGAACTGAATGGATGAATGAACGAATGAGTGGATAGAAGGATCAATGTATGATTGAAAGAATAAATTATTATATGAATGAATAAATGAATGAGTGAATGAGTGATTAAATAAATGAATGAAAGAATGAACGAACAAACGAATGAAAAAAAGAGCGAACGAATGAGTGAGATAGTAAATAAATGAATGAAAGTATGAACGAATGAACGAATGCACGAACGAACGAACGAACGAACGAACAAATGAAGGAAGGAAGGAAGAAACGAATGAATGAATAAATGAATGAATGTTTGAATGTTTGTATTAGACAAATGATTGAGCGGTCTTTGCTGACCGATCAACCTCTCTAAGTCATACATGATAATTCACACAGGTCTCTCTCCATTCTATGCATCATAATAGTCTCATTTTCTTTATCTCTCTCTCTCTCTCTCTCTTTCTCCCTCTCTCCCTCTTTTTTTTCTCTCTCCATCTTTATTTCCTTCCTCTCCTTTGCATGTGTGTGAATGTGTATGTGTCTGTGTATGTGGATGTGTGTATGTGTGAACGTGTATGTGTATGTGTGGATGTGTATGTGTGTATGTGTGAACGTGTGTGTGTATGTGTGGATGTGTATGTGTGTGAACGTGTGTGTGTATGTGTGTTTAGAAAAAGAACAGAAAGAGAAAGAGAGACAAAATGAAAAAATAAAAAAACGAGAGAGAGAGAGAAAGAAAGAAAGAGAAAGAGAGAGAAAATAGCAAAACAAGCCAGTCGAACAAGTATGGCATGTAACCGATTTTTCGGTTTCTCGTCGTCAGCATGGCTTCTTTTTCTGGCCATGAATTATCTGTTGCTCAGTGCTTCTGTTAATAATAATAATAATAATGATAATAATAATAATAGTGATAATAATGATGATGATGATGATGATGATGATGATAATAATAATATAAATAATAATAATATAATAAATAACTGATCGTAAACTTCATTTATTTGTGATTTTTGGTACGGTGGATGGAAATGAGCTTCTTAGTTCTGTTGTAATTTTTTGTAAGTTTGTCTGCTTTTGTATGTTTGTATGTTCGTTTGTATATGTATTGCTTTGTATGTTTGTATGTCTATGCACGTCTGTGTATTTGTATAATGTGCTGTTTTTGTATGTTTTTAAGTTTGTTTGTTTGTATATGTATTGCTTTGCATGCTTGTGTATGTCTGTGTGTATATTTGTTGTTTCAGTTTTTTAGACTTATGCTTCTGTGTATATTTATTCTACATGCATTCACACATTCTTATTAAGGCTGAATATATTCTTAAATTCGGCAAAACATATGACCGACTGGAATCATCGTGCGTTCGAACTCGGTCGCCCAAACAACATTGCTATACACCTTAT
>NW_008704855.1:1946-2793 GCF_000326865.2 Helobdella robusta
TGTGTGTGTGTACCGCAGTTTCAAAAGATATTTTATGTTTGGCTTGCAAAAGTCATCAAAATTTATCGTCATCATCATCACCACCACCATCTTCATCATCCTCAGCATCGTCATCATCGTCATCATCACAACATCATCCTCATTAACATCAATAATTACTACCTTCGTTATGTTGCCAGCGTGTCGATTTTTACACTCTGCTTATGTGGTGCTATAAATATATAAAGGGCTCAGAAACAATTTGTACACTCACACACAAACACACACACACACACACACACACACAAACAAACACACATACACATTAACAAATACACACAAACACACACACCACACACACCAACACAGACGTTAACACACACACACACGCATGAACACACACACACATCAATCGTACATTATTTTATAGCTTTCATTAATATTTTACGTATAAATGAATAGCGGAAATGTATAAATCATTCCCAACAGAATTCTATGCCAGAAATATTTTCCTCCTCTACCAACAGAATCTCCCCCATAATGACTCTTGAATAGCTTGCCCGTCACGTGTTTCTAGAATTGACATAGTTGCAACAATAAATAAATAAATAAATAGATAAATAAATGAATGAATGAATGAATGAATGAATGAATGAATGAATGAATGAATGAATGAATGAATGAATGAATGAATGAATGAATGAATGAATGAATGAATGAATGAATGAATGAATGAATGAATGAATGAATGAATGAATGAATGAATAAATGAATAAATGAATAAATAAATAAATAAATAAATAAATATAACTATAAATAATTAAAAGACTTGAACGTATGTCATATATGCCCATATCAAAATAGCATT
>NW_008704855.1:4396-8957 GCF_000326865.2 Helobdella robusta
TTTAGTATGAATGAAGATGTCGACGAAACATGTTCACATTACTATGGAGATAAAATATGTTTTCAAATGTAATATATATTAGCTTTTTACAGAGTTGGAGTTCGAGGTTGAAGGAGTGGTAGGAAGGGGTCGTCCGCGATTGGGATGGAGAGAGCAGGTGGAGAAGGACAGGGTGAAAGCGGGGTTGCGTGATACTGAGGCGATTGACAGATGTGGATGGAGTCGAGGGGTATTTCGGTTTCATCATAGGTAGCCAAACGGCAACCCCCGATCTCGGGGAAAATGCCGTCTAAACGTGTGTTGTTGTTGTTGTTGTTTTTACAGAGCTGATGTGAGAAAGATTCCAGAAATTTTAAAATCCAAAAAAACTTCTCTTCAAATGTTGGCACCTGATTTTTCAAATATGTGTACATGATTCATTAAACATTCATACGCAAGCTTCCTTCTATTCAAATTTGAAAAAAAAAATCTTTTCAATCCAAATACATTTAAAAAAAGAATAAAAGATTTTTGATATGATATCATATTTTCGAATTTTTGTATCATCTTCAAATGATATATTAAAAAGTTTGTAACCAAAAATCACATTTAAAAATCAAACCTTTCTTTAAAATGTCATATATCTTTGTATTTAGATATCATTTTTTTAAAATTATTCAAATATTGGCCACGATTTTGTATCTTGATATCATATATCACAAACTATTCTTAAATACTTTCAATAGCAAACCTGAATGTTGAGACCTTGTATCATATTAAAACATCAAAATTACTTGATGAAACTTCAGTCTAATAAAAGTTAATTTTAAACTTTAAGAGGTTTAAAAGCCGAAACAAAAATCACATAAATCTAGATATAGAATTCCAAAAAAATGAAAAAAAAAATAATATTTTTTTAAGCCTTTTTAAAATCCTGTTTTGCAAGATAATATTTTCTCAAAATGGAATAGTGCTAAACATATTTTGGACAATTTTCGCGTCTGAACTGAACCCCTAGAGGGTAGATTATGCTTCATGTTTTGTTGTACAGCGGTATACATACACTGTTTGTGTTCGAGCCGTTGTTTAACAATAAAGTTTAGTTATTTATGCTAGAGTTATTGTCATGTCGTTAAAGTTTATGTTGTTGTTTTGGATGTTTTTGTTGATGTTGTTGTTGATGATGTTGTTGATGTTGTTGTTGTTATTGCTTACGATAATGTTTGTTTATTCCACTTTTGTTGATGATGTTGCGGTTGATTTTGTTGTTGTTATGGGTATTGTTGTTGTTTTAGTTGATGTTGTTGATATTGTTGCAATTAATGTTGTTGTTGTTGATGTTTTTAATGTTGTCGTTGTTGCTGTTGTAGTTGTTGTTATTGCTTAAGATAATGTTTGTTCAATCCACTGATGTCTTTAATGATTTTTTCAAACTGTGTGATCAAGATGTGTTTCATTTTAAAGTACATAATACAAATTTAATAATTAAAAATAATTAATAATATAAATAAAAAAACATAAATATGATATACCAATAGCGATAATTTTTCCGATATAAAAATTATAACGATTCCAATAACGAGACGATTCGAAATGAATCGAAATTATAGATAATAAGAATGGTTATGAAAAAATAATAGGTCTAGGATAATTTGAAAAATTTTGACGATGTTGACAATGATGACGTTGATGAAGAAGATGATGATGATAATGAAGATGATGATGATGAAGATGATGAAAATGACGATGAAGAAGATGAATATGAGGAAGAAGAAAATGATGATGATGAAGATGATAATGATGATAATGAAGATGATGAAGAAGATGATGATGAAGATGATGATGAAGAAGATGAAGATGAGGAAGAAGAAGATGATGATGAAGATGATAATGGTGATGACGTATAAATTGCTATCTACAGTACAAATGATTATGATGATGACGAAGATACTATGATATAATAATGATGATGATACTAACAGGTCAACATGAAGGTGAAAATAATACTATCATGGTGATTGTAGGGTCTTCAAGCTAATAATGAAGATAATGATGATGATGGAAATGATGATGATGATGATGATGACGAAGATGTAAAAATTGTTATCTACTGTCGATGATAATAATATGATAATGATACTTGTATGGTCTACGTAATGATGATGACGATGACGACGACGATGATACTATCATGATGATGATACTAAATGATCTACAATATGGTGATGACGACTTGGAAATGATGTGATAACCTTGGTAGATGCTGGAGATGTGTCGGAGGATTTTGAAAAATTAAAATTGTCATAGATTGGAATGACGATGATAATGTGTATTATGATGATGACGATGATAATAATAATAACAATATTAATAATAATAATAATAATAATATTAATATTAATAATAATAATAATAATAATAATAAAATAATACTAACAAAATAATAATAATAAAATATAAAAATGACCACACCACCAACCAGTTATAGTCCTGTGTGCTTCACCAGATGTGGTCAGATCTATAATGCTGAAAGCCATGGACCTCGGCTATTGTAACGGAGAATACGTTTTCATTAATGTGGATCTATTCGGCAGGTTGGCTGATTGGCTGACTGTTGGCTGATTGGCTGACTGTTGGTTGATTGGCTGGTTGATTAAACGGCAAATTGTTTGTATGATTTTCAACTAGTTAAACAAAGATCTGTTTGATGTATTTTCAGCCAGTTAAGCAGAATTTGTATGATTGATATTATTGGTTGAGTTGAAATTTTAAAATAGTTGATTTCATATTGGCGAGTAATTTCAGTTGGCAGAAGTGACAAATGAATCAATTTGATTGCTCCAAATACAAAAAAAAATTTCTAAATCTTAAATAACAATCCAAACCAACCACCCCAAAACAGCAAAGACGAACTACGCTACCCGTGGCTGAGTCAAAACGCCACGGAGGAAGAAAACAAAAAAGCGAAAGTGGCGTTTGACTCCGTGCTGACTCTAACGCTGAAGAGACCGACGGGTAGAAATTATGAAGAGTTCGCCATGGAGGTTAAGAGAAGGGCCATGCTGGAGAATGGGAGGTCTGCATTTGCTGAAAATGAAGAGGTGGGTGCTGGTGGAATGGGTTTTTTTTTGCAAAATTTTGTTGTGTGGCAGTGTGGTTTTTTGGAAACTGTAGTTGTTGTATGTGTGAGGTTTTTGAGAAGTTTTGTTGTTGCTATTTTGGAAGAGTTGTGTTGTTTTTGTTGTTGTTGCTGTTTTTGTTGTTGTTGTGAGTGTTGTTTCTTAAAAATTTTGTAGTTATGATGTTATACGTTTTTTAATTTCACAATAATGAGTTTGCTGGCGTCATCATTTTTTTTATTTCATTTTTTTTTATTTGTGATCTTGTGACGGTTTTGTTGACGTTATGCCAGCATTTACGCTTTATGATTTTGTGTTTCCACTCCAGAAGAGTTTTTTTTAATTGCAAATTGTGTTTTTTTTTCTTTTTTCTACGGTTTTGATTTTCCCATGGCTCTTTCCATAACTTTTAGGTTTGTAATCGTCTTGTAGTTTGCCTGTTAATGACGTTTTGATGCTGCAGCTAATGTGCATGAAGCTTAGGTTAGAGTCTTGCGTTGTTTTGTGGTAATGTCCTTTTGTGCATTTTATATGCTGTTATAATATCGATGTTGTTTTTCAATGAAACGCGTTTTTATTACTGTTCTTCAGTTTGGTTTCTGTTGTTTTGTTATGAGTTAATTTGTTGTTGACATTGTTGTTCAGTGTCACGTGAGCTGTTATGGGATGGTCTTCAATGGTTGTTAAAATTGTGTTGAACTACTTTTAATGAGGTCTTTGGTTTTTTGTTGGAGAACAATTAATTCGATAATAATGCCTCTTTCTTTGATAGGTAACAAAAAGCTACCACTACTACTGCTACTGCTACTTCTGCTGCTACTGTTACTGCTACTACTACTAATACTACTACTAGTATTTTTAGTAATACTACTACTAATATTACAAGTAGTAGTAGTACCGCAATTACTATGATTACTGTTACCAGAATAAAATTATTTCCGCATTTTCATTCGAGGAGGTTAACTTTTTTGAAAGATTGCAACACACACACACCACGCACACACGACATGCACACACACGCACACACACACGCACACACACACATTTTTTGCGAAATAAAATTTTAATCAAATGTTTACTTCACAGCCGCAACAAGTTTCCTGAGTACGTGAAAGAGTATAAATACAAATAATACTTTCATCATAAGAACATTATTTTTATTATAGTCGTAATTATAGTCATAATTATTATAAATAATAAAAGCGAGAGAATAATTTCCGTTAAAAGAATAGTCTCGGCAATATAGTAGTAGTAGTATTAGTAGTAGTAGTAGTAGTAGCAGTAGTAGTAGTAGTAGTAGCAGTAGTAGTAGTAGTAGTAGTAGTAGTAATAGTAGCAAAAGTAGTAGTAGTAATAATAGAAGTAGCAGTAGTAGTAGCAGTAGTAGTAGTAGTAGTAGCAGTAGTAGTAGTAGTAGTAGTAGTAGTAATAGTAGCAAAAGTAGTAGTAGTAATAATAGAAGT
>NW_008704856.1:0-1118 GCF_000326865.2 Helobdella robusta
ATAATAATGCTCCACATGGGAAAAACCCCTTACACTCTATAAATAGCTCGAAATGTAGGGATGGCATAGTAAATTGCGATTAATAGCGGGAAAAGCGTAAAGTAACGATTGCAATTATGTAGCGCTGACAGAGAAAAAAACAAGTTTTATATCTTTGTTTAAATTTTTTTTTCTCTTTCTTTTGGAAAAACTTGTCTCGAAAAAGCAGTGGCGTTCCATTGACAACGATGATGATGATGATGATGACGAAGAAGATGATGATGATGATGATGATGATGATGACGAAGAAGATGATGATGATGATGATTACACACTACAGTCGAAATGAAATTGACATCGAGGCAATCATAATAATATTATAGATGATCGTATAATATATGGTAATGAAGGAATTAATTATGTAATAATAATAATAAAAATTATTATTATTATTATTTTTATTATTATTATTGTTATTTCATAATTTGACGTTAAATGATTAAAATTCAAATTTTAAGTGTGTCAGCCATTGAACTTAGGATCGGTTTAAGCAATCTTATTACTACTATTACTATGACTACTACTACTACTACTACTACTACTACTGCTACTACTACTACTTTCTTTCTCTTTAACTCTCTCTAATTTTTACTCTCTCTCTTTTTCTCTCTCTCTCTTTCTTTCTCTCTCTCTCTCTCTCTTTCTCTCTCTCTCCTTATCTCAGTGCAACAGGCGTGATATTTAAATTAGGGTGATTTGAATTTCGGTGCACTTGTACTCATTTTCAGTACTCATGAACACGTCTGCTTGAAAAATCGAAAAAAATTGCGGTAATCAAATTGTTTAAAATAAGAGAGAGAGGGAGAGAGAGAGGGAGAGAGAGAGAGAAAAAAAGAAAGAAGGAGAGAAAAAGAAAAAGAGAGAGAGAAAAAAGAAAGAGAAATACGGATAGAAAGAAAAAAGAAGAAAAAAATAGAAAATGAGAGAAACAGAGAGAGAGAAAGAGAGAGAGAGAGAGAGAGAGAGAGAGAGAGTAAGTGGGAGAGATCGGAGAAACATACAAAATTATGCAAAAGTTTGTAGATAAAATACAAAAACCCGACTTACAAAGCATTGTATGTCGGGTTAGTATTGTATTT
>NW_008704857.1:0-1118 GCF_000326865.2 Helobdella robusta
GACCAATGAAACAAAAACCAATAGCACCTGCTTCGAACCTTTTTTGTGTAAATAATCAGAAAGTATCTTAAGATTTATAGGAAAGAATTTGATGAATGACTGAACGAATGGGTTGATGAATGAATGAATGAACGAACAAATGAACGAACGAACGAACAAACGAATGAATGAAGGAACGATTGAAAGAATGAATGAAGGAATACAACAAAGAATGAATGTTTTGGTTCATTAATCTTACAATTGTAGCATTGATATAATGTTTTTCTCTATAGAAAAAACAAAAATAAAATGGAAATAGGTACATTTTTTATTATTATTTACGATACAGTTCGTAGGATAAAATGATCCGCAATGATGATGTGATGATTGTTTTACGATGTCATCCCCTCTTCTTTCATTTCTTTTCTTACATTCATTCATTCATTCATTCATTCATTCATTCATTCATTCATTCATTCATTCATTCATTCATTCATTCATTCATTCATTCATTCATTCATTCATTCATTCATTCATTCATTCATTCATTCATTCATTCATTCATTCATTCATTCATTCATTCATTCATTCATTCATTCATTCATTCATTCATTCATTCATTTATTCATTCGTTCATTCATTCATTCGTTCATTCATTCATTCGTTCATTCATTCATTCATTCATTCATTCATTCATTTTTACATTCATTCATTCATTTGCTCGTTGGCTCTTTGATTCAATCGTTGAGTAATTTTTTATCTGTTCATTCCTTTATAAATTTTAAATATATCTATCAATCCATCTATCTATTTATTCATTAATTCCTCTCTCCATCTATTTAATCAACCATCTATCTCTATCCATTCACACATCCATTCATTTATCTATTCATCCATTCATTCATTCCTTCATTCCTTCATCTATTCATTCATTCATTCCACCCATCAGAAAAAATATTGCTTTATTACTTTTTTGCTTCCTCAGACGGAGACACGGATGACTCCTTCTTCAACTACAACAACAACATCAACACACTTCACTCCTTGATTAATATCATCATCAGCATCTTCATCGTCGTCATCATCATCATCATCATCATCGTCGTCATCATCATCATCAACAACAACATCATCATCAT
>NW_008704858.1:0-5839 GCF_000326865.2 Helobdella robusta
AATAAAATAATAGAAACATTAATAATAATAATAATAATAATAATCAGTTCTCGCCAACAGCTCGCAACTTATCACCATCCGTCAACTTTTATCAACTGAACTCCTCAAAAAGCCAATAGACGCTGTACAAAGGATTTTGTCGTTTTTCTTCTTCTTCTTCTTCTTTTTCTTCTTCTTCTTCTTCTTATTAGTAAAGACAACTTGATAAATTGTGTAATTCATTGGTTGTATTAGTCACACGGAGGAAGAATTTATTTTACCATTTTTTTCATCCTTGCCCTCTTAATGTAAATGATTAAAACTGATTGAAACATATATAAATACTTATATATATTTATAAAATTTTATTTTTTGTATTGATATTCAATGAAAAAGTTTATTTAACATTAATTTTATTTTAATTTTGACATTAATTAATTTAATGTTAACATTTTTAATTGCAATAAATTCATTAATTTATTCGTATTAATTCATATTAATTCACTTAGTCGTTCAATCATTCTCATCAATCAATCATTCCCATCGCTTTGTTTAAATAATCACATTTGACTTCATTTACTTAATAGTAATACACACAAAAATTTATTGTATTTTTTAAAGTAGTTGTAGATTTTTTTTCAAAGAATGGTTTTATGGTTTTACATACATAGTAATCGAGTATTATTTATATTATATATTATTTCATGTTATAACATTCAATTAACTTTACTTGCTAGCAGCTGTACAATTTTAAGCTGTTCATAGTTAATGTATTTTAACCGTTACAATTGAAATAGTAATAGAGTATTTTTACTGAATTGTATTAAAAAGTTAGTTTATTGTATAAATGTGTATAATTATTATTATTTAAAGTACTAATCTTCAAGTAATTATGAATAAAAAGTATTTTCGTTCATTAATATTTAAGAAATTTAAAGTTAGTTAGCCGGTTAAGCAAATATTTTTCAAAAAGTTATTTGATAAAGAGCTTTTGTTAGCATTTAGTTTTAATTTATTATTTGTATGTTAATTGAAAAGCTTTATTTAATTGTATTTGAGATATTTATACATGAATCTTTGTTGATATGTTTGAATTCTTTCGCTAAATTGATGTTAGTTTCATTTAGAATCAGTTGTAGAATGTGGTGTAGAATTAGTTATATATTATAGTACTTCATTTGGTGATTCTTGAATTATTTTACTCACAATTATTTAAAGTATTTTTTGCTGTCTTTGGTAAAATTCTTTAAATATTTTTATCAATAATCGAATAATTCTCTAAAGTGTAAGGATAATTTAGAATAATAATGTTATATTATTTATAATTTATAACAATAATAATATATGTAATAATATTATTACATTGCATACAAATACAACGTATACACAATATATACATTCCTATACAAAAAATAAACATAATACATGCATATAAAATAATGCACATGATACAAATATATACAATCGACGAATACAAAAAATATACATATACATGCATACAATCAAAAGATGTACATATATACAAAGCAATAAATATATATATGTATGTGCGTAAAAAATATAGATACGCTAATATAACCATACAATACCATACAAAACATACATTCCATACAAACAAATATCAATACCATACAAAGTATAAAAAACATACATTTGATACAAACATATACAAAATAAACCAGATATACAAAGACACACATACATACCCATGAATGCTCTATTCGGTCTTTCCCAATCGAATTGAAAATAATCAAGATACATTAGAGTATTTCTTTTAAAATATTATAAATGAATAATTAAAATTAATAAGTAGTTGAACGAATTAAATAATTAAAAATAAAAATATTAATTAAAATATAACTAAACATTTATAGATTCAATTAAAATGTTAATATTTAAAATTAATTAAATAAAATTTTTTTCATTTCAATGAAACACTCTCTCACAAACATACAGATAAATAACTTCAAAACTGGAAATAAAAAACAAAAGCAGCCGTAAAAAAATATCCATGCGAATTTTTCGAAAAACTTTGAAAAAAAAAATTCAAATGAAATTTCGACAGAATGATACCTCAAGCGTTCAACTGTTTTAGAAAATTAAGTTTCAATTCCCTGCGTAATGCTTATAAATTGTTTTGTAAGCCGGGCCATACAATCGCAAGAAGCGCTCACATTATTCACTCACAAGCTGCCGATCTCGATTGGCGAAACGTCGTCGTCCTGTGTGGCTGGTGTCGTGTAGCCAGTGTCGTGTGGCTGGTGTCGCGTGTGTGTGTCGTGTGGTGTGGGTTTGAAGGAGTCTGTTTGTGTGTGTGGGATCTGCATAGGGAAAACATAATAGCGTGCACATTATGTGGAATGTTTTGCTCTGTGCAAGTCTTTGTGATGCGTGTCGTGTATAATTGTGCATTTCTATTAATGAACAGATGAATTAATGAATGAATGCATGATTGAATTAATGCATGAATGAATGAAAAAAAATGTAATAAGCAAAGTCTAAAATTGTGCAACCGTATTCTAATTAAAGTCATCCATCCCGGCTTAACTTTCTTCGGCTATCAAATTTTTTTGCTGGCTCTAGAAACCAACTTTCCAATATTATTATTGTTATTTATATTGCATTATAGACATTTTAATAAGTTATAATTATTTATTTTCATCATTTTAATTTAAAAAATTTTAATCATTATACAGTGTTGGATTGGAAATTTTTGTTGGGAATGAATGCTTATTCTAAAAATTTCTAAATTGTGGCCATTTTCTGGCTAGTTTCAGTTCCATTAGAGTTATAACTTTTAAAATGTTATGTTGACGATCTAATTATACCTAAAATCTTAAGTTGATAATCAATTTTCCCACCAAATCTCCAAAATTATTCCATTCCTTGGAAAATTCAAAAATGCTTGAAATATAATTGCTGATATTATCTTTTTTGCTAACTTATTTTGGGTTTTATGAACTGTTTGTATGTGCGTGTTCTACAAAAGTGTCTGTGTGTGTGTGTTTGTGTTCGACAAAAAATATTATCATTCATAATTATTTGTATTAATATTTTTTACTATAAATACTATACCGTTGTTTTTGGTAATTTTACTCAATTTTATTTATTTTAAATATTAATTTATATTAATTAAACTAGTAAGTTTGAATGTTATCAGTTAATATTATTTAAAATAATGTTAGATAATAGCTATCAATTAGATTTATTTTGATAAATATTGTATAAATGTTTACATATGCCTACATAAACACAGACGTACAAACACATACATACAAACACACACACACACACATACATACACAAAAACATACAAACACATACATACAAACACACACACATACATACATACGTTAATAAAATCAGAGATATGCCTAAAAAGTGACGTATATAAAAATATACGTACGGACTAACAATACGTACGTACAATTTGGCACTGTACCAAGATGTTCATAGGCCATACAAAAACACACACACATACAAACAAACACATACAAACAAACACATACAAACAAGTATACATACATAGGTACGTATATACACGTACACACATGCAAACATAAAAACAAATACACTTGCTAAAAACAAGATAATAATCGTATTGAATATGAATATTAATATTGAAGTAAATAATAAAAACTGTTATTAATAATAATTAAAACTAATTAATAATAAATAATATCATTATAATAAACAGTAAAAACCTGACGAAAGCACAAACTCAAACTTGCGTGTTCTGCCCCGCAAAGCAAACATCCCCACAAAAATTAACATACAGTCCTCAGTTTTAAACTCACACACCTGTGGGCTATGTTGTGTGTGTATGGGTGAACCACATGTGTACCAGTACACATATTTAAATATATATAAATAGGCTTTTATTCTCGCACGTTGATGTCATTTCCCCAGTTTTCCATTCCAGGCCGTCATTCCAGATTCCTTAAAATTCCGGTTCCATGCTCACCTCTAGAAGCAATGAACAGCGAACCATAAACGAACAAATGGACGAACAAATCAATGATAGAACGAAGGAACTAATGTACGAACGAGTAAACGAGTGAAGGAAGGAATGAAAGAAGAAAATGAATGATCTTGAATGCCTCAGCTACCGGCTGTGAAATCTCCCAATGCTGAACTTTTTCGATTTTTTTTTCTCATTTATCTGGCGTTGGTTTTTTTTGTTTTTTATTTCTCTTCACTGTTCGAGTTATTTTCAAATTTGTTTTTTTTCTCACTTTAAATTTATTTTCTTCGTTTTTGCTTCATTGGTTTTCTTCTCTTTGTTGATTTTGTCATATTTTTCAGACAATAATTATTTGGAATGAATTGTTGTTGTAGTTGTTGTTGTAGTTGTTATTGATGATGATGTTGTTGTTGTCGTTGTTGATGATGTTGTTGTCGTTGTTGTTGTTTACGTGGCTTTCTCGAACTTTCCTTAATTTATAACTGGTTGAATTTAGATTGTACGTTAGTTTACAGTTGAAGTTTATACGGTTCATTATTATTATTCTTACTCTTCTTACTATTATCATTCTTGTTTTTTATTGTTTGTTGTTGTTCTTTAAATTGTTGTTTCATTATTATGATGATGACGACGACGATGATGATGAAGATGATGTAGAAGAAGAAGAAGATGATGATGACGATGATGAAGATGATGATGATGATGACGACTCCGATGATGATGATGACGTTTTGTGGGTTTGTTTGGAGAGGAGTTTTCTGTAGCCTGCGAACGTTAATTATATTTGTTTAAATGATTACTTCTGTCATAATTGACATCATCGTCATCATCATCACCATCGTCAATATCATCGTCATCAGCATCATCATCAGCATCCTTTCATTTCCACAACTACCGCCATTTGTGGGGACAGCTGAAAGTTCATCCGCTTCATGAATTCTGTCGAAGGATCATCATCATCATCACCACCAACATCATCATCAAGATCGTTGTCGTCGTCACCATCATCATCATCGTCATTGTCATCTTCGTCAACATCGTCATCATCATCATTTTTAACATTATGTGTAAAAATATTATACGTAAGAATGTATGTAAGTAGAAATGTGTGTATTGTATAACTTTTTCTGCCTTTCCTATCTGTCTGTTTGTATGTATGTATGTATGTATGTATGTATGTATGTATGTCTTTATGTGCGTGCAGAAAAGAGTTATATTGTATCTTTAGGTTCGTCAATAATTCAGTAGATTTACAGCTTAATATTTTTACTGGAATATACCATCTACTCTCTTTCTCTCTCTCTCTCTCTCTCTCTCTCTCTCTCTCTCTTTCTCTCAGTCTCTCTCTTTCTTATTCATTTCTCTTTTGTTTCTAATTTACCTTTAAATATCTTTTTTTTACTCATTCCAGTGTTCGTTCAGTTACTTTTTATTCAACTTTTCATTCGATAATGTTTGAATTTTTGTGAAATTTACTTCAGTTTTTGTTGTTGCTCTAGTTTAATTCACCTTCCTTTCTCTATCTCTTCCTCTCTTGGTTTTTTTCCTTATATTTATTTCTTTCTCTCTCTTTCTTTCTCTTTTTCTCTTTCTCTCTCTTACTCTTTATTTGTTTTTCATTTATGTTTTTTTATTTTTCTTTTCATCTTTTCATCTGTTTTTAAATTTAATTCTTAATCGAACATCACTTATTTTTCTCTCTCTTGTTCTCTCTCTTTCATCTTTCTCTCTAATTTCACACCTAGTTTTCCTCACTCACTCTCTCTCTCTCTCTATCTCTCTTCTCTTCTCCTCTCTCCTCCTTCTCTTTTATCTCTAACACCTCACCCCACCTAGCACTCATCTTTGGTCACCTCGGATTAATTTAACCACATGTCTCGGCAACACGCGCAACAG
>NW_008704858.1:5889-9001 GCF_000326865.2 Helobdella robusta
ACCAAAAATTTACATTTTAACTACCAAACGCTACAACTAAACGTCAAAGAAAATTGATTGATTGGTGCTCTAAATAAAAAAACTCTTGAATGATAAATATTTATAAAACATGAACAACACCACCACCAACAACAACAACAACAACACACACACACACACACACACACACACACACACACACACACACACACATATATATATATATATATATATATATATATATATATATACAACAACACAAACAACATCAACATACACGTAAAAAGCATTTAAAAACTAAGCACACGCACAAAAAAAACCAAGACAACAAAGTCACGAACATCATCATCATAAGCAACAACAAACAACACCGAAATGACGTCACCATAAAGAACAACAGCCGTGACGTCAGTGATGGAGCTGACATCAAAAGTAAAGTGACGTAACTGATGGCGGAGACGCATTACTTAGCTTCAACCTCCGATATGAGCCATAAATGTAACGCCTTTGCACAAATGTTTGCTCTCTCGTTCGTTTCGTTTCGATTTGTGTGTGTTTGTGTGTGTATGTGTTAGTGTGTGCGTGTGTATATGTGTGTGTGTGTACGTATGCATGCGTGTACCAGGCAAATTAATTTCTGTTTTAAACACTTTTTTATTGATTTGTCTATTTAGATATAAACAAAGATTAGTACAACACACACATTTACAGATATTCATTCATACAAACACAAACACACATACACACTCACACATACACACACGTACACACGTACATCAATCCTTTCTTCATTTCTTCGTTCGTATGAAACATCCCCGTATCTGTATACATAATAAAATTTGATAATTACATTCATGCTAGCAAAAAATCTAGAAAAAAACTGAAAGATAGAAAATGAAGGAGAGAGAAGAGAGAAAGAGTAATAAAGAGAGAGAAAGAAAGAGAGAGAGGGGGGAGAAAGAGGGAGAGAGAGAGGGGGAAGAGAGAGAGGGGGAGAGAGAGAGAAGTTAAACAATCAAAATGGAGACGTAATAAACGAAAATTCTAAAATAAACTTCGAATAAAATTGAAATTTGATGAACAGAAAGAATGAACAAACAAAAATTTTAACGAAATAAACTAGAAAAATACAAATATAGAATGAAAAAGAGAAAAAGAGAAAGAGAGAGAGAGAGAGAGAGAGAGTGAAAAAAGAGAGAGCCTAAACAATGTAGAATTATATTTGAAATAGTGCTCACATCCGCTCGCATAAAAAGCCGCATTGAATGCGTCGAAAGCTGCTACATCTATCTTGTCTTGAAAATTTTTTTTCTCTTTCATTTTTATTTGTATTTTTTGTTTTTGTATTTTTTTGTATTACGCCTTTTGTGGTGTAATTTTTTGTACGTGTTCTGCTTGGAATGAGCAGTTGAATTTTGATCAAAATAGCAGGCGTGTGTTTGTGTGTCGGTGTGCATGTTTGTATTTGTACGTGTATGTGTGTGTGTGTATTGGTTTGTATGCGTGTATGTATTTTGTATGTTTTGTTTCTGAATATGATGTTTTTTTTTCTCTACAACACTGGAGTCTTTCATTGACGCGCGATTTTAATTTAAGCAGTTGCTTTGTGTTGGCTAACAGACAGTGGTGATGTTGCATTTGTTCTTATTGTTGTTGTTGCTGTATACACATACACACACATAAACACACACAAACAAACACACACACACACACAAACAAACAAACACACACACAAACACACACACATACATATATACACACACAATTTCAGAAACCAAAAAACACATGCACACACGCACGCAATCGTCCAAACATAGTCATTTATAAGAATTCTCAGTTTTAAATCCCAAGTAGAACGACTGTCACGTTTTGCATTCAACACAATACCGCGGTATACACGCACGTACATTCACACATACACACACATACATACACACAACACACATACATACATACATTCACACATACGTAAAAACTCACGTACAAAAAATATTCGGTATTTAAGTGTTTAAGTATTTTTGATTATGTTTTTATAATAAAATGCTTCTTTTACAAATGTTATGTTAAAATATATTTGCTTAGTTGTAATGTATGTACGATGTACGTAGATACAAATGTATGTTTGTATGCATGTGTATGCATGTCAGTTTGTATATATATTTGTATGTTTGTATAAACATTTGTATGTATTTAGGAAAAATATTTTGTATGCAAACTTTTGTCTATACAAACATACACACAAATGTTTGTATAGATGTGCGTATATACGAACATATACAAAGTTTTTTTGTGTATATACAAAGCAATATACAAATTTTGTATATGTGCAAGGCAATATACAAATTGTTTTTATATATACAAAGCAATATACAAACTTTTTGTATATGTACAAAGCAATATACAAACTTTTTGTATATATACAAAGCAATATACAAACTCTTTGTACATATACACAGCAATATACAAACTTTTTGTATATAGTCCTGTGTAAAAGGTTAGTCACGAATGTATTTAATTATTCATCATCATGGCAATAATAATAATGAAAACGATTTCCCTGACGATGAAGATGAAGAAGATGACGATGAAGATGAAGAAGATGACGATGAAGATGACGATGATGATGGCGATGATGACGACGATTATGATGATGGTCTTGATGATAAATTCATTGAGTCATTAAGTTGAGTGTGAAGAGACTCTTGCGTTTTAAATTCCATGAGTCTCAGAAATTTTTTTAAACGTTCAAGGGTCTAGTCTCCAGATCGAATAAAAGTGCACACCATGCAGTCGAACTCACTACGTTCTTCTTCAGTAGGCATGCTGAACGGTTGAATCGCTTCCAAATGGGTTGTCTCCGAAAACAATCCCCATTAAGTTGCCAGACAAAATTACAGATACAGAAGTTCTGGGACGATCCAAAACAGAGAGCACCTACGGTTTTCTTCAAAAAGCTCGAATCAGTTGGCAGGCCAAGTTGTGGTGATGCACGGTGGTGATGCAAGATAGCCGACAGTTTAAACAGCTGCTGTACGGTGAACTAAGCCAGGGATACGACCAGCTTCAAAACCAAAAAATTGTTTGAAAGATTGCCTCTAAGAATCGCTGATCAACCAGGGTTTTCAACTCGAGA
>NW_008704859.1:0-1116 GCF_000326865.2 Helobdella robusta
TTACCAAGACGATAAAACTTGGAACATCGAAACATAAGAAGCTACAACCAAACTAATGTCGTTTACTGAAAACAACGAAGTTATCATGTATCTTCCTGATGGTGACGAAATGAAAGTAGAGTTGAACGCGGCAGGCGTTATGGCTTTCAAACAAGTTGCAACTAACTATTCGTTCTTCGCTGCGAAATAAAAACTAAAGCAGATAGATATATTAACCTCACATATCAAAGCATGTATTGCTACGATATGTGAGGTTTTTTTATACTTTTACGAGCATCAAGAACACATAGCCTTAATACTTGTTGTTATGATTACGATCGTTACAGGAGAAAAGGACAGTGGAAAGTCTTCTTATCTCCAAAACTGGTATACCTCTGATCCCGTTGGTTGCGGAATTCTCTCACAGAAAGTTATACGCAACAACCTTGTTGCCGGATATGACATGTTATTGTTGCCTTCGCTGGTAAAAATGCCGCTGTGCCGAACGCCAAACCACCTCGAGGATCTCCAAACAACAGATACTATTACGCAAGGACGCTTTACCTTCTCCGCCTCAACTTTTCAAGAAGCAATAAGTCAAACCATGCCTTTACTCCTATGCTCCGACACATTCTGGCTAGATGAAATAGGACAGCTCGAACTCAACAATGCCGGATATGCTCCGTTACTTCATTTTGCTATCATGCAGTGTTGTAATTTGCGCTTGGGTGTACGACTGAGTCTTTTGCCCGACATCATAGAGCGTTTCGACCTACATGCTTGCCAGATCATCAAGCTTTCTTAATGAAGTTGCTGCCTTGGCATTAAAAAAAAATCCTGCCCTCGTAATGAAGAGCAGGATGGTTCGTTTTTATAATTGCCTTGGTAAGTTTACTTCCAGCATTTCTTTTAGCGTTTTCTTTTCGCCGGATACAAATGCTTTCCAAATGTATTCTGAGAAGTTTCGCATCATATCGAATGTAATTTCCGGAGGCATTAGCAAAGAGTCGGGATTGACAACTACGTCTACAATTACCGGTCCGTCGTGAGCAAAGGCTTCTTCTATTGCTTGCTGCAAGTCACCGGGTTGTTCTACCCTAATTCCTTTCATTCCTACAGCTTCGGCAAATGCTGCAA
>NW_008704861.1:0-3169 GCF_000326865.2 Helobdella robusta
TTTACTCGATTACTATTAATAACTTTTCGCTATTTGCACCCCATTTATAGTGAGAAAGTGCCTTAATTATATTTAAAGATTTGAGGCATTTAGATTTGACATACTGTATATGAGGTAAGAAACTGAACTTATGATCAAAAGCTAAACCTAAGAATTTTATTTTGTTTTCAAATTTTATGGGTGTTTTGTCTATTGTTAATTTTGGAAACTTTGTTTTTCTTTTTTTTGTGAATAATATAGCTACAGTTTTTGATTCAGAAAATAAAATTCCGTTTTCTATTGACCATGTACTAATTTTATTTAATAATTTATTTAATGTACTTTCAATATTTTCTATATTTTTGTTTTTATATGCAATCATGAAGTCGTCTACGTAAAGACATTTTAGCATGTCAGGTGGAATTATATTGCATAGACCGTTGATTTTCATGCAGAAAAGTGTTACAGACAGGATACTACCTTGTGCTATACCTGTTTCCATTTTTTTATATGTAGAAAAAGTTTGATTGTATTTTATTTTAAATTCTCTATTATTTATTAAGTTGGAAATGAATATTGGAAGTCGGCCTTTCAAGCCAGCATTATGCAGATCTCTGAGTATTCCATGTCTCCACGATTTATCATAGGCCTTTTCGACATCAAAGAAAATCGCTACCACCTGTTCATTACTTATGAGAGCTTCCCTTACAAATGTCTCCAAAGAAACCAAATGATCTAAAGTAGAGCGGTTCTTTTGACCTCCGCATTGGAAAGGCGATATTAATTTATTTAGTTCTAAAAAGTATGTTAACCTATTATTTGCAATTTTTTCAAAAGTTTTGCATATGGTGTTTGTTAAAGATATTGGTCTATAGTTGGATGGATCTTCTTTTGACTTACCGGGTTTTAATATTGGTATTATAATGGCTTTACCCCATTCTTCTGGTACAGAATAATTGCACCACGTGAAGTTAAAAGCGTCTAGGAGTGATATCAAAGATATTTGGGGTAAATTTTTTGGCATATTATATGTGATCTGATCGGGATCAGGTGCTGAATTAGTATTACTTGTTTCTATAGCGTTTTTTAATTCTGTGAGCGTTATATTTTCGTTATAATACTCTGTGTTATCAGAAGTAAAGTCTAGCGTGGTTTTTTCTTCTAATTTCATTACATTTGAAAATGTTTTATTAATATTTTTGATTAATGAATTCTCTTGAATTTGGTTGGCAAATATTTCGGCAATTTCTTCATTTGATTGGTAGATATTTTGTTTAATGTATATATTATTTGTATTGCTGTGTGTGTTTTTGTTGTTCATTTTGTTTACTACAGACCATATTTGCTTTGATGATGTTTTATTTGTTAATGAATTAACATATGTGTTCCAACTAGTACTTTTTTCGTTTACGGCGCCATTTCTAAACCAAAGATCTCCTGTAATACTTAATGACAGTAACAGAGATTGATAATCTATTTGTACATGTTCTTGAAAATGTACGTTCGGAGTGTTCGTCTGTTCAATGTATTTATTAAAAGAAAACTTGCACAATTGGCATAACAATACTAATGAATCGAAATGCGTCAGCTGTTACAACCAAATTTTATGAGCGTTATAATTCAGCTTCAGGCAACGCTTTATTGAACAATTGTTCCCGTAATTATCGAATCCATTTGCATTAACGAAACCACATGTACAAAGGAATGACCAAAAAATGTTTGAAGAAATTAGATAGCAGCCTCCTCTAAAAAATTTATTTAATTGAACTTGATAATTGTAAAAGCAACTATATGTTGAGTTAAAAAAAAAACAAGAGACACATCAGGTTTTCGAGACGTCTTGACTCTCTAATTGTAACGTTGTTTGCGCGATTTCATTCGGAGGCTCGAATATTTGATTTAGATATATACTCAGGAAAGAGAAAATAGTTTAGCTAAGCTAGCAAGCGTATCATCGCTAGAATGGGTGGCTCTGAGAAGAGCCGTTTGTTTTGTCTTTATGTCAGTGGTCGATTACTTTGAGCTGGTGTACTTGGTGACGGCCTTGGTGCCTTCGCTGACGGCGTGCTTGGCCAACTCGCCGGGCAACAGAAGCCTGACGGCCGTCTGGATTTCTCTGCTAGTGATGGTGGATCTCTTGTTGTAGTGGGCGAGGCGAGAAGCTTCGGCGGCGATTCGCTCAAAGATGTCGTTGACGAATGAATTCATTATCGACATGGCTTTGCCGCTGATGCCCGTGTCCGGGTGAACCTGCTTCAGCACCTTGTATATGTATATAAAGTAGCTTTCCTTTCGCCTTCTTTTGTGCTTCTTGTCCGTGCTGCGAGCAGCTTTCGCCTTGCTGGCGGCCTTCTTAGCACCCTTACTGGCAGGCTTTGGTGGCATTGTTCAAGATAGAATAAGTAAATTATAATCAGATAATATCAGATTAAACACGCAGTCGCAATGGTGGCGTTCAATTCTCGCAGACCAATATATATGAGAGAGCTAGGTGAGTGAATAGATCACGTGATTGCATACTAATGTATTTACGAGCGAGATGGTGTGCCTGTGAGAGAGCGTGCTTGTGTGCGAGAGAGTAGAGAAAGAACAAAGAGAGGTGATAGTTGCGCGCGCCTAATTTCGAATTTTCAAGATCGTATGTTCAAAATTATTATTAGTATTTGTTGAATAAAAATATGTCGATCGAATTAATAGATGTTTGAATAAATGTATTAATCAATAAATAAATAAGAAGGATTAGTAGCATACTATTGCATACACAATATGTATAAAATATAATATATGTAACATAACGTTCTATACACGTTGCAAAAGGTGTGTGTGTGTGTGTGTGTGTGTGTGTGTGTGTGTGTGTGTGTGTGTTTGTTTGTGCAGAACATAGAACTTTTGTACAACGTCTAATTATTATTATAACGACATTATAACGACAGATATTCATTTACAAGATCCCGTTGATTGGTTGTAAATGCGTCGTACCGCGTCACGTGATGTATTAAAATAACTATCCGAGAGTTACTAGCAGGGGTATATAAGCTTAGCCATTTGTCGGGAAATAGATATTTGCAGTTATTGCGGAAATTCATGTTCCTCTAATTTAGTTTATACAACATCACTCGAAAATGTCTGGAAGAGGAAAGGGCGGCAAGGTCAAAGGAAAGGCCAAGAGCAGATCGAGCAGAGCCGGATG
>NW_008704861.1:3554-7111 GCF_000326865.2 Helobdella robusta
TTGGTTCTTGCCATATTGTCTAGAACTTGCCTGAACGAAAGAGCAGAAAATAAGACACGAAGCAAAAACTTGATAGAGAATAGGGGGAGCGCACTGTAGACAACAATTTATACAGACACGAGATGAGCCGACCTAGTAGAGAGCGCTCCGATCACGTGACTTTTTTCACGTCCAATCACGTAAACGTAATAATGTTGCAAACAGTATTAACGTGAGTTTTGAAACTTTTAATATAATCTACAATTGCAAGAGGTTATAAATTATTTTTTGTTTGTTTGTTTATTTATTTACGTATTTGTTAGTTCATTCATTCATTCATTCATTCATTCATTCATTCGTTCGTTCGTTCGTTCATTCGTTCGTTCGTTCGTTAATCTTTCTAAGGTCAATTTTTCAAGCATTCATTTTACAATTACTTTTTTTTCTGACGTTTCTTTTTATTTTCGTTCGTTCAATCGTACCTCTTGCCACTTATTTTCCAAATGCCGTTCCAGTTTTCTGATGTGCGTTCTTTCGAAATTTTTTTAGTACTTCAATCAGCAGTTTCTCATTACTTTGGGATAGTTATTAGTAATTAAATGCAGTCCATGCAAACTGCTCTTATCTACCTACTTACATAACTGATAGAAATTTGTAGCAAACATTTACAATAGTGGCTTTACTCAATAACGGTCTCAATTAAGGTCGGACGCTCGCGTTTTGTGCAAACGAAGAGAATGAAAAATTCGACTGTGCACAAACAAACGACGAAAGGGATTTGAAAGTGAGGCTAGATGTCATCGTTTTGTTGATGGCTCTGAAAAGAGCCGTTTCTTAAATGATTTTTTTAAATTTTGTTCTCGTTATCAGAGGGTTTTTTTGTTGGCGCTAGTCTTCTTTACGTTGGCAGCGGCGGTAGGCTTTGTCTGTTTTTTGGTGGTAGCCGACTTTGGTTTTTTAGATTCCTTGACTTGCTGTTTTTTAACTATTGTAGCCGGTTTCTTTGGAGAAGCGATCTTTTTGGAGGCAGCAGGCGGTTTCTTTACGGCTTTCTTGAGACTAGAAGTCTTTTCGACTGGCTTCTTTGTGTTGCTAGATGCGGTTGTCTTTTTAGCTGGAGCCGCCTTTTTCGCCACGACTTTCTGACGTTTGTTTTTGGCTTCGGGCGCCGCCACTTTTTTAACTTTATCGGGCGAGGCAGCCGTTCTGGTTTTCTTGGCGGCAACGTCTTTTTTCGGTTTGGCGACATTTTTGTTGGTATCTTTGGCAGCACCGAGGCGAAAACTGCCCGATGCTCCAGATCCTTTAGACTGTTTTAGCATTTCCGACTTGACGCCACTCCTCAGGGCTACTTTGAGGCGAGTGTTGACGGCGTGTTCGTCGCTTCCGACCCTGAAGTTTGCCATGAGGTACTTGAGTATGGCCTGCCTGGACGATCCGCCGCGCTCTTTGAGGGCGACGAGAGCCTGGCGAATCATTTCGTTGTAGGACGGATGCTCGACGACTTTTTTTGTGCCTGCGGCTGCGACGGCCGACTTTTTCTTGCCACCGGCGGTTGATCTCTTGGAAGCGGCTGTCTTCTGCTCATCACCTACATCGGCGTTAGATTCGACGCTCGCAGACATTTTGCTTTAGTGAATGTTCAATTCGCACGGGACGACGGACGGAGAGTAAACTGAGACGGTACGAGCGAACATGAAACATCTAGCCTTTATACCGATATTTAAATGCCTACCTAACGGAGAGCTTCATTTTCGTTCGCACACGTGATCATTTACGGTCGTGCACTTGTAACTTTTTCCGGTCCTAAATTAACCGTCTCGTAAACTCATTTAATATATTCCCATTTTCGACATAAACTTTAAATTCTCTATTGCTTCTTTTTGTTATAGTAGTGTGATTTCAGAGATTGTGAAGAAACTCACTAAATAAATAAAGCTAAAATGAACGTTTAATATAATGTGTAAGATATTTCAAACTTTTTTTCGCAAAGATTGTATTGGCGATTCGTTATTATTTAATAATTAATTAATTGATTGTTTCGTAGTTTAACCAGGTATACTTTCACATATACTTTTCGAATTATACAATGAACAAGGATTTATTTAATGTGTTGGCGTCGTTTTAGGGCTATTTTTGTTTTCATGGATGTAAACGATGGCCGCTCGCACGTGGCCTGCCTACCTCCCGACTTTTACCTAATTTCTTTGTTCTTATTAATTTTGCTTGTTTTGATGAAACAAGTTTTCAAAATAAATAAATAAACGAGATTCAGATGTTCTTTTATACGCGGGCGTGCGATGATTTTAAATGAGCAAAACGGGATATACGAAATCTTATATAATTGTAAGATAATTACATAAAAAGAAATCAAATAATTATAGATAAAATCTTTTCGTTTCGCCTGAAAAAAATAGACGTTGAACCGAATCAATAACAATAATAATAAATTTATGGCCGGTTATAGATTTGTTCGGTGTGGAAGCCGTCGACAGGCTAAGGCTAGACGTCGTGATATTGGGTGGCCCTGAAAAGGACCGTTGTTTACGCACTTACAACTATGCGTGGGTCTTTAACCGCCGAAGCCGTAGAGGGTACGTCCCTGTCTCTTGAGAGCGTACACGACGTCCATGGCCGTCACGGTTTTTCTCTTTGCGTGTTCGGTGTAGGTGACGGCGTCCCTGATGACGTTTTCGAGGAATACCTTGAGAACGCCCCTGGTCTCCTCGTATATCAGACCTGATATGCGTTTGACCCCTCCTCTTCTTGCCAGACGGCGGATTGCGGGCTTTGTGATGCCCTGGATGTTGTCTCTGAGAACTTTGCGGTGACGCTTGGCTCCACCTTTACCCAAACCCTTACCACCTTTTCCTCTTCCAGACATTATTAACCTTCGATTGCTAGAAAATAATATGACGAACTCACGATGCGTGCAGATAGTTATCGCGTGTGAATGAACGACGGCTGTTATATACGAGAAACGAGAGAGCTTACCTCGTAGAGAGCTTTACAGTCACGTGCTAGAAAACGTTCGTCGGCTCTCACTCTTACAACGTCTGTTTGTTTATATCAAGTACATCTATATATTATTACTACATATTTTACTGTTTTATTATTTTATTATATTTTACTATTATTTATATTTTATACGACGCACCCATAGCATTAGTTTATTATTTATTCATCAGTGCGGTTGGGTTGTTTTTTTTTTCGCCCTTTCACTAAAAAATAAATTTCGTGGCACGAAATGCATTTTTCGTACCACGACAATGAAAGGATGGAAACTGTAATACTTTTTTTTTTTTTTTTTTTTTTATTCATAATTTAACGGCATTGCAGCTCCCATAATGGTGCTATGTTTTGCCATATTTAAGTCATGATTGAATATATATACATACTTAAATACATATATTTTATATATATATTTTTTAAACTTTTATTTATCTATTTTATTTGTTTATTAATATTTCAATACATTCAATTTGCATCAATTTATTTTGCTTATTTTGAATTCTTAGTTATACATCCAAAGAGCCATCTATTACAGGGCAGGGAAATCTAAACAAACCACATTGAAG
>NW_008704863.1:0-1115 GCF_000326865.2 Helobdella robusta
TTCTTTGCTTAATTTTTACAACGTCAAAGTTAATCTTGACAAAGTCAATATTTCCCTATATATACAGCAAGGAGCACTGACGATGATTCATTCGGAATCGAAATATGGCCTTATTTGCAGCATGAATTCGAAAAATAAGTTTATTTTGAATTTTAATAAACTAAACGTTCACCAAAAACTTTAGTGAGAAAAATCGAAAAAACGAACTACAAACATATTAACGCCAAACATTCGGTAGAATTTATAGAATATTGTAAATAAATATATATATATATATATATATATTGTTTACATATGTATATATATATATATACATATATAAAATATACATGTATAAAAGTTGTATGAAACGCCCATGCATCTTCAGACGCAAGAATTTTTTTCCATATCTTCAAACTCGAAGCTGGGTTTATTAACTCTTTTATTCATAATATTTCATTCATTCATTCATCAATTCATTCACTTGTTCGTTCGTTCGTTCGTTCATTCATTCATTCATTCATCTTTTTCTTTCAGTTTTTTCAAAAGTTTGCTCACTGAAAGATCGCCCACAGACTTTGTTTGTCTGTTTAAAATTTTGAATAATAATAACAATAACAACAACAACAATAATAATAATAATAATATAAATAAATTTTGATAAAAATAATTGTATTTATAATTAAATAATTAAATAAATATATAATAATTGTGTTAATTAAAAAAAACTGATTGGTTTGAGAAAAAATAAAAAGGTTAGCCATTCTGAAGAGGAAGATTTGATGATGATGATGATGAAGAAGATTTAATGATGATGATGATAAAAGTTATTATTCTTCTTAATAATAATAATAATAATTATTATTATTATTATTAGCATCATTCTTTCTTAGAAGCTGCATGCCATGTAGAACGATTATTATCCATTAATATTGTTATCATTTCTAGATTGAAAAAAATAACACTGACGATGATGATGATGATGTTGGCATTGAAGATGATGCTGGTAATGATGATGATGATGACGACGATGATGATGATGACGACGATGATGATGATGGCAATTAAGGCTTGGCTGATAAGCGTCATAGAAGCCATTTAGACGAGTTTAGAAGAGCTGAAAACATGGTGACCAA
>NW_008704864.1:0-1114 GCF_000326865.2 Helobdella robusta
AAATGATGATGACTGATGTGACGCTGAGTACGTGGCGATGGAGATGCAAATGCGATGATGTGTGGCTGCTGGATATGTGTAGTCAAGTTTTTGAACAAGTTACGAGTAGAAACGGAGAGAGAAATGACAATCAACGGGTGCTAAAATTAGCATAAAAATTATGTATCGCAAATAAAAACTGCATTTGCTGGAGTGTAAATGCAAATTACTTTTTAAAACTTTCTAAAATAATCCAGTTAATTTTTTTCAATAATCACATTTTCTATTTTATAAGTTTGCACAAAGAAATTATTAAACACGCTTTTCAAAAGTTTTGCAAAAAATATTCTAGCAAATACTCAATCAAATAAACAAACAAAAAAATAAACGAACGAACAAACAAACAAACAAGCGCATAGTTCTAGCATTAACGTTTACAATTGTACATACGCGCTTCAAAAGCATTGCCATCACATCATTGTCATAGTTTTACTGGATAAATGTTCCCTATTATCGATTCAACGTATGTGTACCAGAAACTTGAAACTATACGAAAAATTATTACAAAACAATTTTTGATATTTTTTATACAATAACTACATTAAATCTAATTACTATATGTATATATATATATATACATATAGTAATTAGTACTAAAAATAACACACTGCTTTATTTCAGTTGCCCATTTTGGCAATTAGTTTTACCATAAATATTTATTGATGGATGGTTCAATTTTACATTTGGTAAAAAACATTTACATTATTTTCATCTGATCATCCATTTAATCAGTCAGATGAACAGTGAGTGAGATAAAAAAACGTCTAATCAGACAGAAAGACGAGCAATCAGACAGACAGACAAACAGACAGACCGACGAGCATTCAAACAGACAGACAAGACGACGGGCAGCCAACAATGAAGAATAACCTTTAAATCTCCTCAATTCAAAAATTATTCAAGCCTCTAAATATGCCATCAAATGATATTCATCGTCATAGTCGTCGTCACCATCATCGCGAAAATAGAATTCTATTGCAGTAACCACATACATACGTATACACACACACATACATACATACATACTCACACATACTTACACATACATACACATACATACATATAAGTATACATT